>NW_022995196.1:0-51714 GCF_008704595.1 Diutina rugosa
CCTCATACCAGCCGACTCCCCTGGGAACCAGCCCCCCGCCCGCACCTTCCCAGACATGCCCACTACCGTTGTTGCATTTGTTGTTGGCTTAATCAGTAGATACTTTTTAGGTGGTGTGGCTGTTCCTTTTTGCATCATCAGTTGTTTTGCTTCATTCCACATCAATCTGGTATAGTGTAGTGGTTATAACTCAGCACTCTCCATAATGGTCTAAAGTAAACCGGAAGTAAGTCACGTGATGGCCGGAAATCGAATTCCGAGGGTACCGGCCAGATGATATATTAGTTGGAAAATACTGGTTTGTTATGTAGATTTTTTGGCGGTTATATTAGGTTTAAAATTTTATATGAGGCTGTTGTTTAGTTCCAAGGAAGTTCTGTTCTCAGGTTATTTTGTTTCAATTTGCAAACTCAATTACTTCTCGGTTCGCGACCGAAAGTCAATTATTTATGTTTAGTGTTTCATAATCACACTACCACAAAATCATCGCGCGTACAGTCGTAGGTAATTTTCCCTCGACTCCGACTTATGCTCGACCTGCCTTTTTTTCATATTTTCAATAAGTTGCATTAGTATCTATCCAAGAATTTGATATCCGCGACTCGCGGAAGTCACCCCTGGTCCCGGCCAGGACTTTGCCTTCCTTCGATTGATAGGGCGAGAAAAAGGTTGGGCTGTAGACAACAGAAGGGCTTTTGATACATAATACCACGATACTACCAAGAGTATTTGAACCACGTTTTCTCCCTTGCGGAAGCGTGATAGCCGGTTATACTGTGGTTTCAGACGGCGTCGGCACCATTCAGGTGTACAACCACTGCTCAAAGGCAAAAAGACAATGTCAAGTAATTCAATTGCGCAGTTGTTACCTGCAATGAGTTCTGGTCAAGGAGCGCCCGAATGGGTCGAACTCTTCAGGCACATCTTGAATGAAAATACCAACTACGTGAAGGCCATCCAAGATATGTTCCACCTGAATAACAAAAACATGCAAGCTGTTTCTGAAGATTTGGGCGCGCTAACTATGTATACAACCTCGGGAGGAGGTCACGTTGATGGCTGCCGGACATATGATTTTATTTTTAGTGGGTATTGATGCTTATAACCACAAATTATGGTATAAACTGTGAACGGTTAACTCAACAACGGAAAGACCATAAATATTTGTCGTGTAAAATGCTAGCTTCCAGATCGGAGTTATTGAGGAATGACTCCGAAGCTGGTCGAAGGGTCTGGAAGGTTCGAAGAAGCCAGACGGAGTCACATGTGAAGGCTCGATACACATGTGACAGATGCAGAAGAAGGTACCTGAGGCTTCCATGGTGGCAAAGTGGGAAGCCGCAGGTTGGTGTATAAATATGACTGATTTGATTAGAAAAGAATACAAGTGTTGTATTAGTGAGCTTCGGATATTATACAACAATATTCATCAACAGGTTCCGTAGTCTAGTTGGTTATGGCGCATCCTTAACACGGATGAGGTCCCCGGATCGAGCCCGGGCGGAATCATTTTTGTCGTTTTTATACTGTCCAAATTTAAGCTCTCGATTTAATGTTGCGTAATCTCGTTCAGGTATGAAGTCTAATATCACTGGAGTCTACAGTTGGCACCCGCTACTACTAGTCGCACTCGGACCATAAAATTTTAGCATAAATAAACCAAAGGTCACTCCAACATTATAGGGATCAGAGGCGAAAAGGGGGTTAAGTCATTAACGCGAATAGATGGTTTGCCTCCCGGAATTTCAACATCTTCTTGAGCGTGGTGTGTGGTAGAATACGCGATAGCAAAATTTCAATTGAAGAATCACTGACTCGCCAACGAGCTTAAAGATCCCGCAATATAGTTTGTCTTGGGAAACCGTCTCCGCGGGGGGTAATGACGGAGACCCAGCTCTGCTGTCCAGTAGATGGTTGAACTGGCTAGTCCTGGAAGTATCTCTGGACATAATGATATCAGGGTAATATCGGAAGGGTTTCTCTTACGAGATAAGTTAAGCTGAGCTTAGTTAATAGGGGTTGAATCAAATTGACAATAATAAAAGGTGAATAGAATAGTATGCTGACTACTCCCTAGTGTAGTACAGCCGAAATGTCTATATGCAGAATATCCCTCACCGGGCTCCTGATATCCCTTTCAACCGTATGTGATAGTGTCCTCAACACACTAGTCACGTGGGGTACGGTAAAAGCGATTCCCCAACAGTTTGTATCCTTACAGGCCTGGTAGTCAAAGATCATACACGAAAAGGAATTGACTAGGCCAATACAAAGTTTGAATCATCTAAACCCACGTCTTAAGCTCCTCCTTTTTTTTAAAAAGAACACCGCAAGACTCAGCCTCGTTATGATGTCTCACGACACCAGCGCTCGTAAACTCACAACTTTGAACCTATGACACCCCTAAAATCGGTCACAATGACATGCAACGTCAAACGTTCTGTGATTTATACGTATCGTACGTGATATTTATTTAAAAGAGCCCATCGATCTCGCCGTCTTCATTGACTTCGACGTTCATGAAGCCACAGTGAGTGGGCAAACCAGGAATGGTTTGAATTTCTGCCGCTAACGCATACAAGTAACCGGCGCCGATCAGAGCTCTAACGTCACGAATGGGGAACTTGAACCCAGTGGGCACACCCTTGAGCGCGGCGTCGTGAGACAATGAGTACTGAGTCTTGGCGATACAAATGGGCAAGTTCAGGAACCCTTGGCGAGTGTACAAATCGATCTTCTTTTGCGCTTCGGGCAAAAACTCAACTTCGCCGGCACCGTACATTTCTTTGGCAATGGTGGCAATTTTGTCTTCCACCAGCGATCCCTCGGTGGCGTAGAGGAAGCGGAAGTTACGTTCAGGTGAGTTAGCCGCCTTGATCACACCTTGAGCCAAATCCACAGCACCAGCACCACCTTGTTCCCAGTGGTTGGACACAATGGCATCGTCAGCGCCCGCTTTGAGCGCCTCTTCGCGGATGACATCGTGTTCGCGGTCGGTGTCGCTCGACATCTTATTGATGGCCACCACCACCGGCAACCCGTAGGCCTTCGCGTTAGCAATGTGCTTAGCCAAGTTGGAACACCCCGCCCGCAAAAGATCAACGTTTTCCTGCGTGTATTCGGGTGCCAACGGCGCCCCGGCCTTGACTTCGGGACCACCGCCGTGGACCTTAAGCGCCCGCACCGTGGCAACAATGACAATGACATCGGGCTCAAGTCCCAGCGATCGGCACTTGATGTTGATGAACCGTTCCCCGCCCATGGTAAAATCGAAACCGGCCTCAGTGACAACGTAACCTTCTTGTTCCCGCTGTTCTTCCTCCAGCACGTCGGCCAGAGTCCCCACAAGCTTGAGTGCCATCTTGTCGGCCAAGATCGATGAAGCCCCGATGGAAATGTTGGCGAAAGGACCGGCGTGCACGAACACGGGGGTGCCTTCGAGCGTTTGCATGATGTTAGGCTTGATGGCGTCCTTCAACAACGCAGTCAACGCGCCGGCACAGCCGATATCCTCGGCAGTGATGGGCTCGCCCAGCTTCGACAGCGCCACCACCATCGCCCCTAAACGTTCACGCATGTCCTCCAACGAGTTGGCAAGGGCAAGAATCGCCATGCACTCCAGGGCCACGGTGATGTCGAACCCGGTGTTGCGGGTGAACCCTCTTTCGGTGGGGGCTTCACCGATGGTGATGCCTCTGAGGAACCGGTCGTTGCAGTCGACCACCCGGCGCCAGGTGATGGTGTCGGGATCGATGTCCAACTTGGCGAACCGTTCCACTTCCTCCTCAGTCAAGTCGTCGGGGTTGGTCTTGTCAATACCCAACTTCTTGAGTCTTCTGAGCATCGAGGGAGTGAACGTTCTCACCCCCTTCTTCGCCGGGACCAAACGCTTGTAGAAACCAGAAATCAGCTTCGACGTGGACTCGTGGAACATCCGGGTGTCGATAGCAGCAGCCAACAAGTTGTTGGCCATGGTGATGGCGTGGATGTCACCAGTGACGTGCATGTTAAACTCGTCCATGGGAATAACTTGCGAGTAACCACCACCGGCAGCACCACCCTTGATCCCGAAAGTGGGACCCATCAGCGGTTGACGAACGTTGGCAAACACGTTTTTGTTGAGGTGGGCCCCCAACGCTTGCGCCAACCCCACGGTAGTGGTCAGTTTCCCTTCACCCAAGGGGGTGGGGGTGATCCCAGTGACGAGCACGTACTTACCATTGCGCTTGTGCTTTAACCGGTCCAAAAGCTTGAGCGACACCTTACCCTTGTACAGGCCAAACAACTCGAGTTCCAGGTCCAAAACCCCCGCCTCCTTGGCGACGGCGTCGATCTT
This sequence comes from Diutina rugosa, assembly GCF_008704595.1. Taxonomy (NCBI): domain Eukaryota; kingdom Fungi; phylum Ascomycota; class Pichiomycetes; order Serinales; family Debaryomycetaceae; genus Diutina; species Diutina rugosa. The sequence continues at coordinate 4,337 of NW_022995196.1, forward strand.
CTTCGGCTCCTGGGCCCGCAGAATCTCAAAGTCCAGCGGCACCGGCGTCTGCAAGTTCAACTTGAGCGGGTTGGTGAACTTCGGGGTGACGTTGTTTTGCGCGTAGTGGCGTTTGGCCGCCAACACCACGTTTTCCATCAAACACGCCACCGTCATCGGCCCCACCCCACCGGGGACAGGGGTGATGAACAGCGCCTTTTCCTTCGCCAGGTCGAAGTCGACGTCACCGACCATCCGTTGGCCCAGCTTCTTCAGAGCGTCGGGGATGAAGTTGGTCCCGACGTCAATCACCACAGCTCCGGGCTTGATCCAGTCGCCTTGGACAAAGTGAGGCTTGCCAATGGCAGCAATGACGATGTCGGCAATCGACACGTACAGCTGCAACATGTCCAACGGCGTTTGCGAGTGGACGGTGGTGACGGTGGCGTTGGCTCTCGTCAACAACTGCGCCACCGGCTTGCCGACAATGTCGGACCGGCCCAACACCACGGCGTTTTTGCCGGCGACGTTACAGCCAGCGTTGTCCAATAACTCCATGATCCCCTTGGGCGTGCACGGCAAAAATTGCGGTTCGCCGCCCTTCTTGGCAAGCTCACCGATGTTTTCGGGGCCGAACCCATCGACGTCCTTGTCGGTGAGCACCGCCAGCGTCACCTTCTTTTCGTCAATGTGGCTGGGGAGGGGGAGTTGCACCAAGATACCGTCAACGGCGATGTCGGCGTTAAGCTTAGCCACCAACAGCAACACGTTGAATTCGGTGGTGTCTTCGGGGAGATTGATGATGTCGCAGTTGATGCCGGCTTCTTCAGCCGCCTTCAACTTCATTTTCACGTAGGTGGTCAGGTCGGGACGGGCGCCCACCTGGACGATCGCGAGCTTCGGGGCGAAGTCAGCGTGCTTAGCTTTGAACTGGTCGATCTCGAGGTGGAGATCCGAGCGGATCTGTTGCGCCACCGCCTTACCGTCGAGAATTTGGGCAACCATAGAGCGTGTGTGGGAGCTGAACAATTTTTCAGTGTTTGTTAGTGGACGAGTCGGGACAGAGTCACCTGCGATAAGCCTATATGCAGGTGGTAAATTTTCTCGTGTGGGGTGAGCGCAAAGTGGTGGCCGGTATCGGCGATGAATACAGGGAGGCAACCGTAGGATCATCAAGTGATTGAGCTCTTGTTAGATGATGCTTATCGTCAACGGCTAGTATTCTGATGATAATTAGCGCCGTAGTCGCGAATATGGAGAGGGGCGTATGGCATACCTAATTTACCTCGCATAACCTCAATGACAATTGGGTTAGCGCGCCGGTTTAAGATGCAACTAAAAGTCTAGGAATGTGAAGAAGCCATTGCGTGAATTATATTTACTTTATTTGGTGAAAGGAGAGAAGACGGGTACGTGCTGGTGGCGGAGAAGGTTGTCGACCTATTAATATGGCCTTACTCTGATGATTCACGTGGGTGCGACGCGCGCCGCGCATTTAATTTTCCCTTCCAATTTAAGATGCTATATCACGTGACTAGTGCAAATCCAAAAACGGCCTATGCGACGGCCAGACAGTATAAACCATTCCGAACAGATTTCTATCCGCGCGCAAATGGTTTAGTGGTAAAATCCAACGTTGCCATCGTTGGGCCCCCGGTTCGATTCCGGGTTTGCGCAATGTTTTTGCCTTTCTTTGCCTTGTCAATGAAGTTGTGTCGTTGTTGTTTTTAATATTTGTAGCTTTTCTTGATTAGGTTTCTAGTATTCTACTTAAACATATGTCAAATATGATGCAAATTTATCACCCACAATCAGGTAAGACTTATATACAAATTTCATGCTAATTTTTTAATGAGTTCCTCATATCCAATCTTCGGATTTCCAATACAAGTAGCCAGCACACAACCCCAGCATCGCACATAAACCTGCCATAAACCCATAGCACCCGGCCACGGTCATGGCATCTACCATCTGGGTCAACACGGCGATGAACACCGCAGCCGCCCAGCACCGCGTCAAATTGACACACAGCGATGATCCCAGCAGCTGAGTGGGATACAAATCAACTAAGACAGTGGTGGAAATGGTTAGGTAGATCATCGCTCCCATCGCAATCATGCACGATGCTATCAATACAGCCAGCACATGTGTCTGGTACTGAATGGAGAAACCAAATATGAGGGATCCGGCACTGCAAAGCACTGTGGGTAACAACGATACCACAAGACGAGCCTTGAAGATGTTGAACTTGGGATCCTTCTTCGTCTGGCGGTCTTTAGACGCTAAATACGCCAGATACCGAGTTTTATAGGTCCAGTCGAGAATCTTCCCAATCAGCACTGTCCCTACAAGCCCCCCGATTCCACTGGGGATATAGCAAAGCGCAATCAGCGACGTCGAATAGCCGTAGGATTTTGACAATGATGTCAGCAACGTCGTCAACATCATCAACCACAACACGTAGCACACCGTCATTGGCGTTAACGCCAACACCACGGGGACGTGAGCAAGAATCTTGAAGGGAGCGAACACCGTGAATGCCCTAGACTCCACCACCGACGAGTTTGTTTGTCCTCGAGGCATGAGCCTTGCTTTGAAGGTGGGGAGGGCTAAGATGGGAGCAGTGGCGACAAGCGACATTTTCCTCGGTAGCACGCTGCCGTTGCCAACGATCGACCGGGTGGTCTCAGGAAGCATCAAGTAGATCACCACCAACGTCACCCCCAGAGCGATGGCAAGGAACCAGAAAATCGCCCGCCAGCCAAGGGCCAGGGAGATCATCCCACCAATCAATGCCCCAAACGCTTGGCCAAGAAGCGAAAGCCCCGTGCACAAGCCGATGAACAGCGCCCTGTCGGCCTTTAGAGTGATGTCGCTGGCAATGCCGCTGCCCACCGTCACCGTCAGAGCCACGCCGAATGCCTGGAGACAGCGGAGCCCGATGAGGCCACCGTAGGTGTGGTTCAACGCTAACCCAATGTTGGCCAAAACATAGATGCCTAGACAGACTAAAATGATGACCCGCCGGCCCCACTGGTCGGAGAGAGTGGAGAAAATTGCCGGAGCAAGCCCTTGGAATATCAGGTACACCACCACCGAGATGTTCATTTTCTCCTCACTGACGTTGAACTGCTGCTCGAGTACAGGTAACACGGGGAGATAGATCGGCAGCGAGATCGTCGACCAAAACCCACCGATCCCCGCTAGCGCCACAATCACGTACTTCTCCGGCTTGGTGAAGATGGTATGAGGAAGTTCCGCCTTGGCCTCCTCATCGAGTTGGCGGAGCTGCGACTGCGATGACCACCTCGAAGCCTGGGTGGCCACTGTTGCCACCAGCTGCCGTCTTTGAGTCAAATGGGTGTTGGTGCTCGTCAGCCGTTCCATGGGCACCATAGGGATGCTTTCCGCTATCGGCTCCAAGCGGGACTCGGACGTCATGACTGCAACCTAGTAAACGGCGGGCGAAGGTGTGGTACTCTTCGGAGTTGTATGCGCGACTCCGATGACTCAGATAAACCCGGGGTACAGGCATCGCGGACGTCAAAGAGGTGCCATCATCGTTGGTAATCAAGGCGCCATTTAGTAGCAAAATGTATTGAAAAAGGATTCATGAGCTTATTGGAGTTGTCTATTGAGAAGGATTGATAGGAATGGCCACGCTTAGCAGTCACTGCTCCCATCGCGGGCCATTTGTTAGCGAATTCTTGAAAACATTTGGCGTGGACCATCATAATTTTCTGTATATCTTGCATTTATACACAATCTTGATCGGATTGAAAATGTAGGGAAAGATAAATCCTAAACTTTGTCAGTGTGTAAATTTGTGAATGATAGCACTAAATATCTTCCCTACCAAGACTATACGAGTTCTCCTTTAAATTCGTGTGGCTTTTTAAGTGATCTGCATGAATTGACGTAATATATGCGATAGCCACTACCAAATATTATTCCATATTATATTCGATAGATTCAATTACTTCAAAGGTTGAGTAGTCTTTGATTTTGAGGTTGACTGGCAGGTCATCCCTAAAGACATGAAACCTTCATTTCTTGAAATTACAAACTTCGGCTATTTTCAACCGGCCAGCATTGACGTAGCCTACAATTCTACAGTGAGAGATACTAATAGTCCGCTTTCTTGAACCTATATTCGGCCAGATTCGAAGTTTAGTTTTTTAATTCATTTTTTGTTTTCTTTGATCCATTTACCGACATACTGGACCGGTTGGCCAAGGCCAACCAACCCATTCCCAACTTCATTAGGCATATTTTTCGTATATTCGATGTGTGATCGGGGTCGGCTCAATTGTTTGTATAGTGGAGCGTAATATTCAAAATAATGATTCACAGCTTCTCAATGGCAATGGCCTCAACTTCTACTGTGCAACCCAAAGGCAATTGCTTAACAGCAACACACAGTCTTGCGGGCTTAGTGGCATCGAAGTATTTGGCATACACCTCGTTGAACTCGGGGAACTGACTCATGTCGGTCAAGAAGCATGTGCACTTGACCACGTGAGCTAAGTCCAGATTAGCGGCCTCCAACACGTTCTTGACGTTAAGGATACATTGCTCAGCCTTTTCAGCAGTCAGAGCGTCGGCGAGGGTGTCGCCCGAGGGGGTGTGGTGTACTTGGCCGGACACGTAGATGAAACCTGACGTTAATATTTATCTCAATGTAAACTGGCAATCAGCCATTGTCATACGTACCATTAACTTTCACTGCCTGGGAGTACAGAGCAGCGGGGGAAGGGGCGTTGGCGGTTTGTACTTTGGTGATAGGTCTCTGTGGCAACCACCAATGTCGCGCGGAAGCCAGTGCATAAAGTCACCCCGTCGATTTCCGCGCATCAGCAGGGTTAGGTTCCGGCACAAATGCAGGTTTTGCGGAAAAAGTTCGCAGTCCGTTTTCTAATGTCGAGTGTTTTAGCCATAATAGACTAGGAATCGCGTCAGCCATCCTAGCTTATGCCGTTACTCATAAACCTTCAGCGGATATATGAGACGGCTGGGCCTTTTTATGAAGCCACCAATATTTACCACATACGAATACCACGCGGTTCGAAGCCCTCGACCGAGGAAGCAAGTTATTACAATTAATTTCAGGCCAGGTTTACCCTCAAGTCTGACCCTCACGGACCCTAACACCCAGTTCAAATTTGATTAACCTAACTTCGTGACTCGTATCCATGAATGATGTTGTTGGGGTTGTCAATCCATTCGATGAAGTTGCTGAGACCTTGTTCATTAACGCTTTGTATCAGCGTGGTTGTGTTTAAGAAACACCTATCATGGGCAGATTCCAATGCTGTTGTCATTTCATACGTATCTTCACGATGTTGCATAACATGAAACTTGCATAACATGAACGGACCTGGATTTATAAAAACGTTCTTGAGCACCGTCGCAAGGACAACCAAAGCAATATGGCAATCAGCAGTTTGGCGACTTCCGCCACGTTCATTTCGATAAACAGAAGTGCTAAGCGCTAAAGTTTTTGGCTCAATCAGTCGTCACTGATGGGAGTAGCCAAAGCTCACTACATCACTTCACGTTGGATGGGACTTGGCCTACTTGGTTTCGAGTGAGGATCTTAACGTTTCTATCATTTAGGTCAATATCGCATAACTTTCAACATTCCGAGTGGCATGCAGAGTTAAGTCCGGTTGATCGATGGCGGTGGTGGTGATAAGATTGGCCGAGATGTGTTTCTATCGTCACCAAGAACTATGATGAAATCATAATACCATGGAAGGGAAATTGATAGACGTAGTCGATGATTGTGGGGGTATGATTTGGTCATTAACTCGTACACGTGAGACTGCGCCAGCGGCAGGCTACGGCGAACCTGCCTGACCGATGTAAGTCTGATGGTGTCGACCACCATTACTGTCATCCGTGTTCAATTGGCTTGCGTGGTACCCTTCTCGACGACTTTGTCACGTCCAGTGTCGACTGTTCAATTAGTCGTAGTGCTTATGCTTCGGCCTACAGGGAAAAGTCAGTACACTATTCCATTCATGAGAGTTTCGCTTATCTCGCTAAATATTTCATGGCTCGTCGTTCGTCATCGCGTCCATTGATTGGGTTAAGGCAAGTGAGTGATGCGGTTGTAAGGGGGCTGGAGCTCGCGAATCGGCCCAGGATCTTGTCCAAGCTTCACTCCCCAAAGTTGATCAACGTCCATCAGCAGCAACGGCAGATTTTCTGGGGTGCGGGGCTTCCACCAGTTTTCCAGTTGGTCCCTCCAATTCGCGACGATAATAGTGCCCTCGGTGGACGCTTCCTCCCATGGGAACATCCGAGAGATATCCCACAAGAGGCAGCAGTGGTTTGCCAAGAACGGCACTTTGGCTTGAGCTTCCAAACATGAATCGACTGTATGCCATTGGTTCGAAACGACATAGATCTTACCCATAATTGCAAGCAGAGGCATCATGAAGATCATAAACCATTTGTCATAGTCGGCCCAAGTTTGACACTCGAACAATTCCCTGGCTGCGTTGCTTTCGGGCCAATCAGCGCGAAACCAGACGTGCAGCGTTTCTTCGATTGCTCGCCCGATGGTACAGGTCTCAACTTCATTTAACAGGTCCTTCAACCTCAAGAAGACTTTGACCACACGCCGAAGTGTCTCCTTGTAATCGATAGCCCTGTCATAGTATTCACTGCATTCAAGCGGGGTCGAGGTAGCAGCAAGATCATCGACACGCCATGGTAAGTTGAGTTTAGAAATGACGTCAGCGAGACGTTTTTCTTCATAAGGTGTGCGTGCAACATACGGACAGGGATTTTCGACAAAATCTCCGGCGCCTTGCTGAGGGACCGCCCGCCAGTTGTCAAGATTTTCAATCGAAGTGCGGGGGTTCAAACAATACCATGGAACGTGGGCTTCCTTCAACAGGTCAAGCTCTAGCTTACAGAATTCTTTCGTTGCATCCCAATCACTAAATAACGCCACTGCAGAAAAGCTGGAAGGAATGTTGACAATGTGGTGGTAATTGTCGAATTTGAATTCATTCTGGCGGCGCAACCAGTAGACCTTGGCTATCATGGCATAAGGATCGAGCAATTGGTTCCAGAAGAAACCATGAGCTTGCTCCACAGTCAGACAATTTGTCATTATTTGGTACATATCGGTGTCTTCGCCGTACCCAAGTCGTTGAGCAACTGCGACCATGAGAGCCCAAACAATGCGTCTTCTTTGAACATAGCCCATGGACACTTTATTTTGCGCAAGAAGCTGGTCGAACATGGTAATGAGATTCACAAAGTCATCGTAATGTTGGCAAAGACGCGGGATGTCTCCCTCGGAGTAGTCGATATTTTCGAGCATCTCGCACAGTGGGAGTGTCAACGTGGCATTATTCGTGATGTGTTCCTCGCCTGCTCTTTGTCGAGCTATTCTTTGTTCAGCTCTTTCTTGTCGAGCTCTTATTTGTCGAGCTCTTTCTTGTTGAGCTCTTTCTTGTTGAGCTCCTTGTCGAGCTCTTTCTTGTCGAGCTCTCTCTTGTCGAGCCCTTTCTTGTTGAGCTCTCTCTTGTCGAGCTCTTTCTTGTGGAACTCTTCCTCGTTGAGCTCCTTGTCGAAGTCTTCTTTGTCGAGGTCTTCCTTGTCGATTTCTGCGGGCTGCCATAGTAGCTGTCTCAGTATCGCTTACCAATCAGTTCTTCTCCGGAGTTTGCCAGCGGTGAGGTATACCCTGATTAGAGACGGTGTAATGGCAAGGGATAAAAGATAAAAAAGGTTGGGTTATTGTTAAACATGAGCGCAAGTCGAGAGAGAGGGGAGGTCTGCATATAGTCCGGGATCCATCGAAACGGCAGCCGCAGCGCTTCCCCCTCGTTTCCTCATGGCACGCGACGTCTGTCTGGGGGGCGCAATATCCGGCATCCAACATCAACTGTCACGCTTCGTTCTGCGGGGAGTTTTGATGATATTTAAAGAATACTACCACTACAACCGGTATATCAAGTGGGAGAACTGCTCGTGTCAAGTACCACAAAAGTATGGCTCACTCCGTGCAAGAAAGTGGTCGTCTGATACGCTAGGACACTTTGTTTGAGCCCTTGTGCCTCTACCACAGCATAGTCTACATGAATGTATACAGCGACAGCCAGCTGATTACACACCATAACAGAACGCGAACCTGGGGCCGAGCTATTAAATCTGACGGGTGGCCATTTACTGCAAGGCGGCAGGTAGTGGCGACGTCAAACATACTCCGGCGACTTCACTGTGCACCTGTTGAGGTGTTGGGGTTCTCACGAGTGAGGCATCTAATTGAAAGATGTAACTTATCAGCTGTGCAAGCTTCGACCCTATGAAGACGGATTGGGACTCTACCTTGTTAACACAAAGCACGGGGCTCATTCACTTCTGTTAAACATCATTTTACGTATATCATAGATTACCATCTGGTGATACACGGTTGAGAAGGCATCGAGCAGCTACACGATGACGATCAATGGAAAGCGTAAGTAAGTCGTAAAAATACACTTATCGTGAGCGCCAGTTGTGTAAGAATTCAGAGATTGGCCTTGATAATGGCTGAAAAATTTTCAAGACAGTATACTAGTTGTGAGGGTTTTGGGGATGGGTGCCAAAATTCATTGGTTTTGCAATATTACCCGGATGAGTTTTCAATCCTCCACTTCCATGCACCACCGATGCACCACCATTAGTCTCATGATTCAGCCACAACTTTTGAATGCCCTTGTGGCGAAGCATTACGAATGTGTTTGTGCTTTTTTTGGTGGCGACGCCCCAAAGAACTTTCAGATCAGGCCCTCCCGAGGACCAGTCAATGAACCCCAGCATCAGCCGAACCCTTCCTTCAAAAACCACTTCCTCACCGCAGGTCATGGCAAGGTTCCTCTATGGTGCACTTGAAACAATTGGCTTTCTATGTATGACGACAATCAAAACAACTCCCTCAAACTTCGGTTTCGAATGCTGCAACGGGACCTTCTTCTCTAAAGCAACAGGCGTACAAGAAAGGGCGATCTGCTCATATACATGTTGGGCCAAATCATCAGAACCTCGAGACTGCAACTCACAAATAACTAGAGATGAACCGTAGTTCGGCGAAGCAATTGAATACATATGAATTAGCATATTTCGTGAATCATTCTCCAACATGAATCAATTGTAAGTTTCGTATCACATGTTTATAATTAACTATACAACAAGATATAAATAGTCTAGTGGGTTCCTTTGAACGCATTCTTCACCCAGAAGAGAAGGTCGTAAATGTACAACAGCGAGCACCGTGTCTGGTAAGCCCACCACGTGCTTAACCGCTTCAAGTTACCCACCACCAGCCACAGACTGTACTGGTACCGGAGCCCGTCCATAGCCTCGTCATATACGATCTTGGCATAGTACTTCTCCAAAATAGAGAACGTCCGCACAGGCCCCAAAGGATTGCGTAACCCTTCGTCCAAATAACGAGTCAAATCGTTAGTCTTCAAGATTAAAAGCAAAAGTCTAGGCATTGTGCTCAAAACTCCATCAACCCTTCTAAGACGCCTTCTTCGTGGCTGGATGTGGGAGATCTCGTCTTTCAGGCGCAGTTTCGACATGTCGAAGTTGAGGGCAATTTCGGGAGCTCTTCCAGTGATGGCAGCAGCAAAGATCTGGAACTTGATGTCTTCAGTGATGCCGGCAAACTCCTCAGCCCAATAGCGCATAGCGGGGATATCGTTATCAAGCACAGCGAGCCAGAAGTGCGAGTATTCCTGCTTCATTACGAGCGGCAGCGTCCGGCAAAGCCCGTGATCGTAAGACACAATTTAGAAGTTGAAGCCCTTGGTGATTTCCTTCACAGGCACGTGTCTGATCGATAAGTTGACCCCGTGAGGATCGCAGTGAAGACCAATGCCAGGGACGAAAATCATCGTGTTGACGATGTGCAGCAAACACAGCGATACCTGAACCGGATCGATATTGTGTCGTTGGAGGTAAGCGTAGTCATCAAGACGAGCACCCGCAACGTATTCCATCACCAAGATCCGCTTTCCAGCCAGAACAATCTTGAGGGCAGTGTTCCGAGCACGAGACTTAAAGTCTCCCGCGGTGTTTTCAGCATTCAGAGCTTCATTGGTGAAGTCGAGCTCATTGTGAATCAGCTGTTGCATTTCGTCGCCCAACCACAAAAGCGGGTATTCAGGGAAGAACCGTTCCATAGCTCTGAACAAACTATTGGTGACGTATACATTCAACGGCATAAACTCCGAAAGCAGAGGGTGTTGCACTTTAACCGCTACCATCTCCCCACTCAGACAGAAACGAGCTACATGCACTTGGGCCAACAACGCCACCCCCACGGGGTTAGGATCAAACTCACTGGACTTATCGTTGATCAGCACTCCCATGTCATGTTTGAACATGTTTTCGATTTCTTCCATCAGCGATCTCGGGCACCGGTCTTGCAAAGGAATCATCGTTTCACACCATTCGGGAGACAACAGGTAAGTAAGGGCACTGATATGTTGACCCAATTTTATATAGATCCCACCGTTCCGTTCAATGGCCTTATAAGTGATTTCAGCAGCTTTCTTGTGAGTTTTGGACAACGCTTCCCGGTAAGCTTCCTCATTAGGGTATTCGGCACCAAGACAATCCTTGTAGAGCTTAAAGTTGCGGGCCACAGTTACAGCGACAATCGCACACCGTTCGTAGCAATTGAAGATGTGGCGGGCTAAGTCGCTAGTAAGGAAGAGCACCACACCCGTACCACCAATGATAAGACCCCATTTGAGGTACGGTGGCGTTTACCACTCGAGCCTTTACCTCCAGAACTTTGACCTGAATTGGGAGGAGGTGGTGGCGGGGTCAAAGGAAAAGCCTTAGCAGTTTGGATGGCAACTGTAGGACTAGCTTTACCAGTAGCGGTAGGTGCAAAGTTCTGCGCATTGGAAGCAGGTAATTCGTCTTCCAATTTGGAAGGAGGTGGTTCATGTTCCAATTTGGAAGGAGGTAGTTCATGTTCCAATTCGGGAGGTGGTAGTTCATGTTCCAATTCGGGAGGTGGCAATTCATCCTCCGCCTTAGGAAGTGTCAACTTGGTTTCTGGGGTTGCAACCTTGGCAGTAATGATGGCAGTGGCAGGTTCAACAGCAAACAGCGCTGGTTTCGGCGTGGCCTTGATTGATAATGCCAGGCCTGGTTTCAGACCCAAGTGACGCTTAACAAGCAGTCCGCGACAACAGCAGTTGTCGCGATTTCAGAAGTTCTGGCGTTGAAATGCTTCAACGTCCCAATAAATTGTTTCAAAATTTGATGACGCTAGTGTTCAATCGCCGGCAACGATTAGATTGGCGCGGAATCGTTCATCCGATATCTAGAAGATGAAATGAAGTGTAGAGGCACACCGCCCGGGCGGTCTTCAGCGGTTATTGTTAAAAAATCTCCATTTCCGACAAGCTCGAGAAAATTGAGGTACACAGCAACGCCAGAGGCCAGCCAGAAGCCACTTCATTGCACACATGAGTCGAGCGGAAGGATATCATCATGGGCACCATAGCTGACGGCACCACAGCTGACTATAGCCCACACACACGGTACTTCCACCGATGCGTCGAAAAGTAGTCTCTGTCAACTACTAGCGGCCTGAACGAAGAGTCAAAGGGAGCTGCGTTGATAGTAGCACATCAATCCGGCAACACCGGTTTATAGGGAACAAACACGATCCTTGAACAAGACGTTCTGATTCATTGGATGAAAATGCCCTCATCCGCAAGGGTTAGTAATAAATTGGCGAAGCGGTGGGTGGTGTTTGCCGCTCCCAACGGTGAACTCTTGGTGATTTGTGCAAACTTGGCTGAGGCTTCTCCACGAAGCTGACCTCCACGAAGCTGACGGACCCATACGGGCTACAATGATGGTGAAAGATTTCGCAGCGGAGGGCTCACAACGCCGGCATGATGAAGAACGTGAGAATGAATAAAAGTACAGTTGAAGCAGTCAAGAGACAGTGTGGCATTGCCGTATAGTCATGGTCGAGTCAGAAGATTAGCCACCGCTGCTGACTAAAGCTTCCGCTATCCAGAATGACAAGTGACTCGCACCAAGGAGACACGTGCGTCAGAGTCTATTACCACTAGAGAGTCCGAATTGGGCAATTTTCTGAGACTGCATCAAACATCCCGATAATTTTTCCACAAGGGAAGTGCTGATACTGTTTCAATTTTTGTTTGCTAACTAAAAGGTCCGTCTGCCTGGTCTATCCATTATGCTTATACGAAACCGGTTCACCACGAGTATCGCAGATGCTCACGCTGTCATGAAACCTGTTTCTAAAAGGGTGATGCACTGGGGCCGTTCCTAAAATAGTCAACGAAGATTGCTACAGTCTGGATTAGGGTTCGTGCCCTCCAATTGCACTGGTCAGGATAAACAATATTCGATCCCTCGAAGACAATCGTCCACTTTTTAACGGCTTGTCACCCTATTTGTGCGCCAGCCCTTTTTGAAGGAGGTCCATGTCAAACACTAACCAGCCCCCCGTGCCGTGCTGTCAGAGAACAAGTTCAACTTCCGATTGGCAATCCAGTGGAATGCTCTATCGGCTACATGAAGATTCTTTCGTTGTTGCTTTCCTAAAAACAAATTACATCACTAGTTATACTCATTCGCTTCGTGGGTACGGCCACGTCAATAAAGGGCGGGCGCCGGCACTAGGCACGCCAAGGTGGGCCAGATTGTACGCTCCGTCGAAAGCTATTCGGCGACAGTCTGAGCTTCCGGAATTTCTCCCTAAGCACGTCGAACCCCTCCACAGTTACTTCCATGCGTCGGTAATGCGCCCGCCAGTTTCTTCTCAACTGGTCGATTATAAAGGCGATCTTTGGGGACACCTGACTCCACGGGCCCGACTGTAAGGCCTCCAAGAGGAACGGATAGTGGTATGCCAAATATGGCAAGTGTGCTTGAATCTTCCAAAGTAACTGCGGCGTATCCACTTGCTCGGGGTCCAATGTCATGTTGGCAATGACGTAGAGTATTCCTGCGATATCATACGCAGACAACATGTTGTCCAAGCACCATTCCACCAACGACGCTGACGAGTTACACTCTTTCAAAGTGACCATTTGCCCGTTCCAACGAGGATTGTCCCAGAGTGTCTCCTCAATCTTTTTCCGAACTTGCTTTAACGCTCCTCTCGTCAAATGGCCTTGATCATTGACAAATTGTGCGGTCAATGCCGCCATAAGTTCGACGTATTGCATGACATACTGAAAATACTCAGCGTGATACAACAGTTTCTCGAATCCGGGTCCACCTGGGCGTGGCAAGTGGCCGAGCTCGTTGAAGTCATTATCTTTCGGAATGAAATGACGAGGGTCTCGTTCGTAAAGGACTTCCTTGAAGGTGCTCACAGTTTGCCACATCTCAACGATATTTTGCAACAGATGGTTCAGAGGAAGTGTCCCGTACCAGGGTGGTTGTTTGTCCTTCAAGAATTCAAATATGGCGCCGCAAAGTCCCATCTCTGGCGTCCATTCATGCACTAGCGCTATCACGAAATAGGTAGGGGTTTGGGTGACCCCTAATTGGGCTAACGCTTCCATCAAGAGTGGGCGGGAAACCACCAGCTGACTCGAGCGCCGACGACACTTCTTGGTCGCCATTGCAATTGGGTGAAGACAACAATTCCACACTAACTCCACAAGTTGATCCATTTTTTCAAAGCCGTCTATGACATTCTTGAAGGCAATGCCCTTACCGGAGTTGTTTGTCCAAAGGCAAAGTTTGTCCATAGCCACATCCATGGTGAAATTAAAAATGGCTTTACTAACGAATTTCGCTTGGAGGTTTGTGTGGGCAAACTTGTGAAGCGACATGATATTTGAAAGGCACTCCACCCCCTTCTTGAATTCCAGGTTCAACTGGGTAATGTTGTAAAAATTGGGGTGATTAAGGCAGTTCCATTCGGGGAAAGTGGCATTATCATAAAGAAGTTGCATTGCCTCTTCTTCCATTCGTTCGGCGTCGGAGTCAGTGATGGGGTATTGAGCAGTTTGTACGCTTAACCGGGCAGTGCGTTCGTTGCCGTTGGTGGCATTTAGAGTAGACTCTTCACCTTCGGAGTCCGTGTCGGCGCTGGTGGAGTCGTTGTCCGCCACATCGGGATATTCGCCGACCGTCACAGTGGAATCGTCATTATTGGAATCATAGTCGGTAGCGACGTCCATTAAGCCATTAATGCCAACATTACTGGCGACAAAAGTCGAACCGGCAACCATAGTCCGTCCACCGACGTTGTTGTCAGCAGGGTGAAGTAAGGTGTTCTCTTCGAACATGAAGCCCGCCAGATTCATCGAGTAGTGATATCCATTCTCGTCACCTGTGTTGGCACGTGTTTGGTCGTTGCCTTCCGTTCCAATCCCAGTAGCTTCATACAAGTGACCACCAGCTTGATTTGGGTCAAGCATGAGCGACTGGGGATTCACGTTGTCGCTGGGGAAAGAGGTGCCTTCCTGGGCACCATAACGCGGTGAGTCGTTGGAAACTCCCCCCACCTTATTCCAGTTGTGGTTTTGGTGAGGCTCGATCATCATGGAAACTCGAATATTGCCGCTGCTGTTGGGGTACGATGTGGATGTAAATCGGGCTGCGCACAATTATTTAAGTTAGCCGTCGATCGAGGATTGACGATGGGTGTACAATGAATCTACCGCGCGATCTAAGAAAAAGAAACTTAGACGACGGAGCACCTAAAAGAGGTAAAATAGTTGACAAAGCTCGACAAGCTAACTTTTGGTAGTGGTCTTTGTGGTAGCCCCTTGGCTCACGAGGGTTGTTCGTTTACGGACCACTCATAAGGCCGTTTACCCCCCTCATTGCTACTCTGGTCGGTCGCTGCGTATCCCTGTGGTCATTGAGGTCGATGCGAACCCTCGACGCGTCGGTGGCGGCGCTCGAGGGACACCGCCCTCCCCGCTCACGTCGGCTAGCGGTGAGGCACGCATTTCAGCGTCGACCTTGGAACCAGTGAGGGGAGGAGGTGACACCTCGTCGTGTGTATCGTATGCCACACCAACCCAACAATACTTTACTGATTCACCATACCAGGAGGTCTTTGCACTGTCTATTGTGGGGCTAATGGACGAGCCATTGCTACTGGGCGGATTTGGCTACGCGCCACGCGCTTCGACAAAAACAATGAAAACACTCAAGGGACCCCACCGTCGCCAATAGAAATGTCGTCAAACGCTGTCTGTTCAGGTATTTTGCCCTTCCTCTAAGAGGGAAGGAGCATATCAGGGTCGGTCGTATCGACGCTGTCGTGGTAGTGGCACCAGCCCTAAACCCTCAACAAGTTGAGCAACACCCCCCAAAACAACCCCAATTCTTCTCAATAACAATATGTGGGATAGCATTAACATAAAACTGAAGGTGTATCTGGACGTTTTAGCGGGTTGGTAACTGTGGCCCACTAATCTCACACATTACTTGAGCGAGCAGATCAGGGGCCAGCGCTACGCCATATTAGGTTGGCAGTTAGATTCACGGTGGCCTATTTTTCAGTAGTCTAGATTTGTTTCGAGTAGATCTGTGTGTAGTTCAGCGTGACTGGAGTGGCAGAAGCCAGTCGTCCTGCCTCACCCATCCACCCGCCAGTGACGTCATCACCGAGGGAAGTAAATTGAGGACACACTATAGGTGGCCCAAACCACTCACTTAAAAAGCGGCTTTGTTGAAACTACACCAAAAGCGAATGAGAATCAGAATATCGGTGGTGATTAGTCTTTACCTTGCCCGTTTGTCGATTTTTTGTCAATTGTAGTGCCAGTTGAGATGGTGAGTTCTACTATGGTGAGTTTAGTGCAACGTTGTCATTAAGCGACTGATGGCTAGAGCTATACTTGCATTTCTCGGACTAGTGGGCCCACTGTCTACCGAGTGGGTATTGTTGGCATGTTGACGCATTGCCGCCATCGGTCTTATTCGACCGTTGCATTAAGCCATGAAACATCACTTGGCTCCCACCTAATCAGTACATAGCCGCACGCTCCCCCAATCATGAAGGTCGTAAACTCATATACTTGATTAGTGGATACTAACTCCCGCTTGAATACATATTTTTGTTTGTCCCGGTAACTCCTGACCATGAACAGCTCCCTACCGGCGGGTTCATTCAACCCTAGAGCTAATTCTGGCCATTTAGAGTCTCATGTAGTAGTCTTATCTCCATAAATACAGAGAAGCAAGGTTTTTGAACTCGATCAGACTTAGTCGAATTTTGAACTCAAGTGGGTACAACCCGTAGCAATGGCGTCAGGATTTAGTTATTATTTCAACCGTTGTTTAAAGGCTCGAAAGGTGCTAATGGATTGGAAAATAATTAAAAAAATGACAATATAGATTGAGTTTAATGACATGTGAAAACTTGAAAAACCACAAATGTCAAAGTAGTAAGAAATCTTTGGTAGTATAACGGTTAGTATTTCCGCTTGTCACGCGGGAGATCGGGGTTCGATTCCCCGCCAAAGAGATCTTTTTTGTATTCGTATTATGGATGATATATAGAGAGGCCGTGGGAGCTCCAGACGTCCTCTAGTGTTTCAAAGCTTATACTCAATTTCGTGGAGGCTTTGGGTATGACGATATCACATCGCAAGTAGTTGGTATCACTCAACTGAATTTACGTGTTTCGTCACACTTCTACATTAGATTGCAGAACGTTTAGATATCCCTTCAAAAATTCAAGTCAGAGTAAGTTTTAGTAAACACATCGGTAAATATTCCCTTATAAATTTTCACTTCTACTTCAATTCGATTTCCATCAAACAATTATCCATTAAGTAATTAAAAAAAAATAACTAACTAAATTTCTTCCCTGAAAACACCTTGTTCCTCAATCTTTGGGGTGGACAAGCTGAACTCATCGGAGAGGTCAGACGGTTCACGTTGAAGAGGTTTTTTCGCCTCGTCCGAAGAGGTCGTCGAGGGCTTAGCGGCGTCGGCGCTGGTCGAGGCGTCAACGTCTTTGGCGCCGGCGACACCAGTCTTCCCCGCGTTGGAGTCCGCGGGGGTAGTATAGAGAGGAAAATCTTCGTCGAGGGCGTCGATGGGCTTCGATTTAAGGTGCGACGCGTCGAGGGGCTTGTCGTCGGCAACCTTAGCGTCGCTCACCTTGGGGGCAGGGGGCTTGGAGTCGATGGCGTCGAGAGGCTTAGCCGTGAACGGCTTCGCGTCAGCAGAGGCGTCTGCGGGTTTGTTGTCAACCTTGGAGTCGACAGCATCAACGGGCTTCGCCGACTTGTCAGCAGCAGTGGCGTCAGCGTTGGCAGTGTCAGCCGCCTTGGTGGTGTCAGTCTTAGTGTCAGCGGCGATGGCATCAAGGGGCTTGGACGAAGAGTCAACCTTCGAGTCGACCTTGTCAGCAACCTTGTCGGTGACCTCATCGGTCTTGGAGTCGACCTTGGTGTCAGCCACCGTGGCTTCCTTCTTAGCGTCGGCCTTGGTTTCCGTGGGCTTAGCAGTGGTGTCAACCTTCACTTCCTTCTTGGGCTCAGCAGCCTTAGCCTCAGTCTTGGCGGTAGTGTCAGCCTTGGCCTTGTCAGCAGTGGCAGCCTTGGCCTTGTCAGCAGTGGCAGTAGCGGCAGCGGTCTTGGTCTCCGTCTTCTTGGGCTCAGAGGCTTTAGTCGTCGTCGCGGGCTTCGCAGTCGTAGTCTTAGTGGCGGTCGTCTTCGCCGCGGGCTTCGTCGGGGACGACGGCTTCTGCCCACTGGGACTGGAGAAGAAGCCGGCAAACGGATTGCGGCTCTTCTTTTCCTTAGTGCCGCTAGTACTGTTGAACAGAGACTTCAAGTTTTGCCGGTTTTGTTCACGCTGATCTTTATCCAGGGACTTCGCGGCGGTGTCCTTCTTCGGGGTGGTCGGGGTGGCCTTCGCCGCGGGCTTCGCCTCCGTCTTGGGCTTAGCTTCGGTCTTGGCTTCAGCCTTCGCTTCGGTCTTAGCCGCGGGTTTAGCCGGCTTGATTTCGATGTCGTCGGGGATCAACGACTTAACCTTTTGCTTGGACGGCGATAACGGGGTGGTGGTAGTCGCTTTCTTTTCCGTGGCGGCGGTAGCATCCTTCGCCGCAGAGGTGGCGCTGTCCTTGGCTTCAGTGGCGGCATTCTTAGCTTCGGTAGTAGCATCCTTAGCGTCAGTGGTGACCGCCGACTTCGCTTCGGTGGCTGCCGCCTTCACCGGTTCTTCCTTCACTGGTTCGGGTTCTTCAACCGTGAACAACGACGACGTGTCCTTCCACTTGGCTTCGTCGGGCTCGCCCCGCAAGTGCTCCGGGAGGGTTTCGTGGATCTTGCGCTCATCTCTCACCCGTTCGTCAACGTGAGCCTGGACCTTCTGGCGGTTAGCCTGCTTCGCCTGTTCCTGGGACTTTTGTTGACGCTTGAGGTCGTCGATCTCGTCGTCGAGCTCGTGGGCCTCGGTTCTGGCCGACGCCAATTGGTCATCCAACCGCTTCTCCAACACCTCGATGTCTTCGGTCGTCTCGGCCCGTTCGCGCTTGGCCGTCGCCAAGTCCTCAGTGTACTTGACCACTTCGTCTTGTTGCTCGACGAGACGTTGTTCCAATGCCTTGATTTGTTCCAACAATTCGGCGTTGGTGTCGCGAGCTTGGTTGTGGTCGTTTTCCACTTCCTTGTGGGCGTCGGTGACCTGGGTGAGCTTGGCGTTGTGTTCTTCCAATTCGGCGTGGAGGGGCTTGATTTCTTCGTCCTTTTCCGCTTGCAAATCCTTCAACTCTTGCTCGCGCTCGGCACGCTTAGCCGCTTCCTTTTCGTCGAGCTCCTTGCCGACGTCGACCTTCTTCTTGTCCAAGGCTTCCTTGTTTTCGGCGTGCTTCTGTTCGGTAGCGCGCAAGTCGCGGGTGGCGGCTTCAATTTCCCCGTCGAGTTTAGTGAGCAGCTCTTGGTGGGCCTTTTCTGCTTCTTGCTTCATCAACGCGTGGTTGGCAAGGCGCTTCTTGTGGGCCGCTTCCAACTCGGCCTTTTCCTTAGCCTTTTTCGCCTTTTCCTCTTCCTTGGCAAGCTTGTGTTGGTGGGTCAAGTGCTCACGCTCCGCCCGCAACGTCTCGGCGTGCTTACGTTGCGACGCCGCCTTGGCGTCGATGTCTTGCAACACCGGGCCCACGATCCGCTGGGCCATGGCATTGAGTTCAGCCTCGGTGATGGTGGCGCCCAAACCCAAGTCAATGTCACCGCGGGCGTGCTTTTCCAACCGTTCATGGGACCGCTTTTGCGCCAACGCGAGCGCGTTGGCGTACAATTGCGCCTGGTTGCGGAAGTCTTGAGGCGACCCCAGCAGCGAGATCAGCTTAAGCCGCTCGGCAGCCTGGCGGTTGGCCGCGGCCAATAAGTTAGGGTTGATGGCGTCCTGAGCCGAAAACGTGTTGGCGCGCTTTTGTTGGGCGACGCTGTGGGTGTAGCCTTCCTTAAGCGACGCGGCGGCGCCTTTAGCCGCCAACGACTCCTCCTTGTTGTTGAGGAATTGGGCCGGCTGGTGGGCGGCAAGCCCCGACCGGTAGTCCAAGTCGGGGTTAAACCGCGAGTTCAACAGCTTCAGCGAATTGAGGCCGGCGACCTCGTTAATCTTGGTGATGTCGAGCACGGCGGCGTCGCCCAGAGCGTCGGCGGCGCGGCGAGCCAATTGCGAGGTGGCAATGCCCCCGCGCTGCTGGTTGTGCTCCGGGTAAATCCGCAGCGTCATCGTCCCCGTCAGCTGCTTAGCGGCGCGGGTGTAGATGCCGCTGTGGTTGAACGACGGGATCCCGGTGCCGGTGGTCTTGATGGTACCGGTACGCAGTTGTTCGTCGGCGCGGGGGTCACGAACGGCGGGGGCCCGGGCCAGCGTCGCTGCGTGGTGGGCTTCTTGCGCCACGGTGCGCTCGTAGGCGGGGCGCACCGTCAAGTCGGCCAGCGCCGCCAAGAGCGCCGCCGTGTCCAGGGCGTTCAGCTGGACGCCGACAGACTTGATGGGGGTGGTGTAGATCCCCAGCTTCAACTTCTGCTGGTAAAGCGCCGTCTGCAGCAACGGCTGCCCCTCGGTCACGTAGTGTGCTTTGGGCATTGGTGGAGGTTTCTAGCGTTGAACGACAGTCGGGGGCGGACAAGCTAAAAAGGGGGGAGGCAAAACTTTCGAGAGGGGGGTGGTTGGGGGAAGGAAAATTTCCTGGCAGGAGTGGTGGTGCGGTGTCGAGGCTTGCGAAATTCTTGTACTGCACACAGGCAAGCTTCGAAGGCAGGTTTTTTTAGTAAACTACGTATGGGTTGATTGACCGAGAATTGGCTCACGGCGGCGTCGCCGAGGCAATTAGTGGTGGTGGGGGAAGTGGGTGGTGGCCATAGGTGAATGGTACGAATGAGGTAATTGTTAAAGCTATGGGTAACCGCTAAAGGCCGGGGAAAACCCTTAGTTGTCGAGGTGTGGTGTCGTTGGCGTTTGACGAGAGGGCCACAGCAATCGTCGCGCTGACGTCACGGCGCGGGGCGATGTTTGCCTATCGCGGCTGAAGGAGGTTACGGGGCGTTGCGGGAGGCCCGGGATCGTAATTGGCGCGGTGTCTCAACTCGGGGAACGCCGACAACCACTGGCCGCTACCGATTGTGTGAGTTGCCACTAGCGTAAACGGAAGGGCTCGAGCCCCACTAGCAGTAAACTACTGGCATCAACCACGGGAGGGGGTTGCCGAATTGGTGATTGCTTGCTTCGTCGCGACTTTTTGCGTTGCGAGCCCTTGCACAAAAAACCGAAACAATCTAATGAGAAGAAAGCAAAAACAACACCCACATTTTGCTCAAAGTGAAATTCGAAGCCGTACCGCCGGCAGCATCGCCTGTATCGGGAAGGTAGCCGCCAATTGGTCCCCTATTCGCACAATCTAGGATACTCGGATATCTAGGGGACGCCGTGTGCCTATCGAACACGTGTCTGAGGTGGGTTGGTTACCAGCCTACCCAACGTTGCTTGCCCCACCGGATTAAAATGGGGCTTTCGGCAGTCTCGGTGCAGGAACGTGTACCCTCAACCAGCGGCTGGTCCTCACTACAATTTTCGCACTCTCTCTCACTGAAACAGAACCAGCCATGCCGCGCTCACCCACACACACGTTAAAAATATCTAAAAGAAATAAACGTGGTTACCATGAGGGGGGTGGGTCACGTGACCATGTCTAATTGATCCATTTAGTTAAAGCTAAATATTCGATGAAAAATACCCATCCAACGTGTTTCGGAATTACTCTTCCCTGCATCCTCCTCGTACTGGTATACGAGAATAGCCGAAATATGTATCGCACTAACATTATTTTAAAAAAGCTGTGCCATTATTGAGAATATCGTTATCTCAAATTGCACTTCTATCGTCGTATGTATCGTTGTAATCTCGAAGTTCACTTTGGCCATAGTAATCTCTCTAAACAGAGATAACTAGTACTCTCCAGAGATATGAATAGTGACCACTAAAACTAACCTGACTGAAGTTAGGAGCAAAGGAGCCCTCAGTTTTTGCAACGTTGATGCTGTGATACAAGGCGAACGAGACGTTAGGCGTCACGAGACTGGTGTTGCCAGGTGGTGGGAGGTCGCCACGGCATTTAAGATCTACCACGAGATGAGTACGAGAACGCAAAGGTAACCTTATTTATGGTGTCATTTCTACAATCAAAAGTTAATACCAGCAAAACTTTAAGTGGTTTTATTGACCATCCTTCGGGTGAGCCTTCCCGTTAAGGCGGTTTACTCTCATGGTATTGCCGCGCGGGGACAAGCTATTTCGCACCCCCTATGGGGTCACCGCTTTTACCAAAAGAGAACCACGTGAAATCACCTTAAAGGTGTGGGAAGAGGCTTTGGCGACCTCCGGAAGTCGAAATGCCGCTACCGAATTTCCCGCGACCCCCACGCCGCCTGAGTTTTTTCTTTTCTTTCTTACTCCCCCTATCTTATCTTCAGACAATTCCAGGTGAGTGAGGTTCGAATTTGGTCGAGAGCAATTAAATGGCTACCGGGCTCCCCGCAAAATTTCCCGAGTCAGGGGGCTGACGCTTGTGCCCCCATAGCGGCGATCGGAGATGACTCGGACCGGGGCGCCAAAGCCGCACGATGCCCCGCGCACTTCATTATAGCACAAACGCACCCACTGATCCGAGACCCCCTCCCATGAACAAAACCTCTGGCGCTCGCGAGTACACCCACGACATCGCCTTGGAACATGTCGTCACCGGCGCCTCCCACGCCGACACCGACATGGTGACGATCCCGCTGGCGCTGCTGGCGGCGGTGACGGCGTGCGAGGCGCTCGACGCGGCGCTGGCGGCGCCCCTGTCGCTCGACGAAGACGACCACATCACCTACCCCGACGGCGGCTGGGAGGCGTACCTGGTGGTGCTCGGGTCGTTTCTCGGGCTCATCGCCACCTTCGGCACCCTCAACAGCGTCGGGGCGGTCCAGGCGTACGTCGACAGCAACCAGTTGGCGCTGGTGCCGACGCTGACGGTGCTGTGGATTTTCCTGATCTACATCGCGTTGCTGTTCCTTGTCGGCGTCGTCGTCGGCCCCTATTTCGACGCCCGCGGCCTGTTCCAGCCGATGGTGGCGGGGACCGTCCTCTTGGCCATCGGCTACATGTGTCTGGCGGAGTGCACCCACGTGTGGCAGTTCGTGCTTGCGTTTTCCATCTGTTTGGGCGTGGGCAACGCCCTCTGCATCACGCCGTTGATCCTGGTGATCTCGCACTGGTTTCTCCGCAAGCGCGGCCGCGCCACCTCCAGCGCCACCATCGGCGGCCTGGTGGGCGGGGTGGTGATCCCGTTGATGCTCCGGCTGCTCTACCCGAAAGTGGGGTTCAAGTGGGCCATCCGCATCCTTGGGTTCTTCTGTGTCGGGTGTATGGTGTGCGCCATCTTCCTCGCTCGCGCCCGGCTCGGCCCCACTCCCCCCAGTGAGCGCAAACGGGGCCACCGCCTCGCCCGGCTCGGCCACCGCCTCTTTGACTATACCGCGCTCAAGGACTGGCGGTTCATCTTCCTCACCCTCGGGGTGTGGGCGACGGAGCTCGCCCTCATGTCCGCCATCACCTACTTGCCGCTGTACCTGATGAGCCACGGGATGAGCGAGCTGGAGCTGTACTTGTTGGTGACGATCTTCAACGCCACGGGGATCGCCGGGCGCATCATCCCCGGGTACCTCAGCGACATCATCGGCCACTACAACATCATGGTGTTGACGATGGTCGGCACCATCGTCCTGACGTTTGTCGTGTGGCTCCCCTTTGGCCACTTGCTGCAGGGGATGTGGGCGTTCAGCGCCATCTTCGGCTTTTTCAGCGCCACCATCCTCTCGCTCACCCCCGTGTGTCTCGGCGTCATCACCCCGACCGACGTGTTTGGCCAGCGCTACGGCCTCATGTACTTTTTCGTCAGTCTCGCCAACCTCGGCATGATCCCCGTCGGCGGCGCCATCATCGGCAAGGGCTCCCACGCCGAGTACCAGCACTTTGTCGAGTTTGTCGGCGCGTTCGCCGCCTTCGGCACCGTGTGCTGGTGGGCCACCCGCTACTTTATCGTCGGCAATAAGCTCAACGCTAAGATTTAGGGCACCGCTCTAACGCCAAGATCTAGGGAATTGCTCTAACGCCAAGATCTAGGGAATTGCTCTAACGCTGAGATTTAGGGAATTCGCTTTAGCGCTAGCAATTTGGCATGGGCGAAGATCGTCCGCTATCGCCTATCATTTCCCTCCCCTTTTCAGGTGCCCGTCGAGGCGATCGGGGATAAGCCGCTGTCACAACGATCGCCGTTTCCGGCGTAAAGTATAAAGGTTTTTTTTTAAATAATTGTGGCTCTGGTTGCGATGAGGTATAGAGGGATGTCGCCCTCGGAAGTGGTTTTACCGGGCACTGTGGCGGCTGGGGCGAGACCCTGGCCGCCAGGGCGCCGATTGACACAAACCGTCACTTGTGCAGCGCGGCTATGCCCTCATCTCGGCCAGTGCTTTTTCGCTCTCGTCAATGTCACGACAACATTGCTAATTAACCGTACATAAACGGGCATTGTCGCCGGCGTTTTTCGTCCGTGGGGGGTGTGCCCCTGACCCTAAATCTGTGAGTGATGTCCGGGTAACTCTTAGAATGGCGCGATGACCACCCACGCATTTTTCTAGCGCGCAATTTCGCTGAGTGTTTTTTTTTTTTCTTCACAACAGCACCGGCAAGTTAATTGGTCGAGCAAGGCTCGCTGGTTTGTCACTAGCCACAAGCCAGACGGCGAGGGGTAGAGACAAATCCTGGCCTGAAAAAAACTTGCCGGTCCCTCCTGTTTCTGCCACCGTATCTTCCCTAATAGATGCGAGTGTTCTGGTGATGGAGGAGAGCGAGCGGGGTGTCTGCCCGAGGCAACTTTTGATACAACCTGCCTCGGGGGAGGCCCTGATCGGGTGTGCGGCTTTGTATCCCTAGCGGGCGTCCAGCACCAGGGTGTGCTGGGGGTCTGATCGGCCCCACTACATTAACTCTAATAGCCTTCTGTATTTGCCAAGGTTCTCTCTGATTGCTCGTGTGAACGTAGACCCCTCAGTAACGAGGCTGACGCTGCCGCCGCTGCTTATCCCCGGCACGTGCAATGTCTACTGAAGTGGCAAAAGGGTTTATCACTGGCCATCGGGGGCTGTGATTCGTTCCCCTGCTCCCCCACTCCCCCATGTCGGCGACCGGAAATAGCGCCAGCACGATAAAGTTGGTTATCCCGACATGACATGGATGTGCGTTTTTTTACAGCCCGGCGCCGGATTTTACGCCAGGGCCGCGGGTGTGTTTTTTTTTTTTGCCACTTGCCTCGCCTGGCTGTAGGTCTCACAATGGGACCTCTGAGGGTTGCTGCGGCCCTATTGAGCATATCAGCGTATCAGCAACGCTAAGAACATCTTGGCGCTGCCTGGTAGTGTGGGGAAACGGCGCCCGTGACAATGTTGCTACCTATCTGGGAAGGGGGGTTAGGGTTCCCCGTGAGCCAAACAAGAGAGAAACAGAAACCCTTGCGCACCTGCACCCGAGCGGAGTGACACTCGATGACGTGGTGCCATACATGATGGTCTCAGGTGTGGCTGCGGTGCACGTGCGGTGATGCTTCGGCGACGTGGGGGTTACCCCTACTCCCGAGTGACTTCCGACCCTGTTCGATTAGCTCGAGGTGCAGGCGGGGAGACCTAGCGTTTTCGATATTTTCTCTGCCAACGCCGTGCCATGGCGATTGTGGTTTATATACAAGCGACATCCCAACCTCCACCATAAAATTTCCCCCATTTCCTAAACCACGATAACTCCGCCATGCTGGATTATACCGATACCAAGTCGATACGATCGACGCCATCGCTGAGGGAAAAGGAACCCCAGGTGGTGGTCACCCAGGAGGATGCGCTGCTGGAGACGACGCAGCAGTTGAAGCGGAAGCTTAAGGACCGCCACATCTCGCTTTTGGCGCTTGCCGGGATCATCGGACCAGGGATCTTGATCGGGGCGCTGATGGCGTTGCGCAACGGGCCGGGGTCGATGGTGGTGGGGTTCGGCATCATCGGCCTTATCGCCTTTGCCATGATGCAGCTGTTGGGGGAGTTGCTGACGTTGTACCCTTCGGGCGGGGCGTTCTCGACGTTGGGGGCAAAGTTCATCGACCCCGCTTGGGGGGGCGCCGTGGGCTGGTTCTACGTCATTATCTGGATCGGGGTGTTGGCCAACGAGTATAACACCACCGCCGCCATCCTTGAGTTCTGGGGGCCCCAGGTGCCACTTTACGGGTATGTGCTTATCTTCTGGGCGTTCTTCCTCGGCTTCCAGTTCTTGGGCGTCGGCGCCTTCGGCGAGGCCGAGTACTGGTTGGCGTGGTTTAAGCTCTTGGGGTTGGTGGCGTTCTACATCTTTGCCATCGTCTACTGCGCCGGGGGCATCAAGGGCCACAAGGCGTTCGGCTTCCACTACTGGAACGACCCCGGGTCGTTCAACCACGGGTTCAAAGGGGTGGCGCTGACGTTTGTGTTTGCGCTGACGTTCTACTCGGGCACCGAGTCCATTGCTATTACTGCCGGCGAGCTGCGCAACCCGCTGCGAGCGGTGCCTAAGGCGATCCGCCAGACGTTCTGGCGGATCTTGATCGTCTACATGGGGGTGGCGGTGCTGTACGGGTTGACTGTCCCCTACAACGACCCCGGGCTCACCCTGCAAAACAAGACGCTTAAGCTGCCGATGTCGATCGCCATCCAGCGCGCCGGGTGGCTGGGCGGGGTCCACTTGATCAACGCCTTCATCCTCGTCACCTGTATCTCCGCCATCAACTCGCTGATCTACATCGGGCTGCGGACGATCGTCAACTTGGCCAAGGAGCGCAACGCCCCTTGGTTCCTCGGGTGGGTCAACCGCCACGGGGTGCCGTACATGGCGGTGATCTTGATGAACGCCTTCGGCCTCTTGTCGTTGATGAACGTGCTGACGGGGGCGGCGGAGGCCTACAACTACATCGTCAACATCTCCGGGGTGGCGGTGTTCATTGTGTGGGGGAACATCTCGTTGTACCACATCCGCTTCCGCCTCGCGTTGAAAAAACAAGGGCGCCTGACCGACGAGCTCCCTTACAAGGGGTTGTGGTACCCGTGGATCCCGTTGTTCTCGCTCGTGCTCAACGTGTTCTTGGCGTTGGTGCAAGGGTGGATGTACTTTGTCCCCTTTGACGCCGCCAACTTCGTCGACTCCTACATCTTGTTGCCCGTGTTCCCCGTGTTCTACGTCGGGCTTAAATTGATCAACCGCACCAAGTGGGTGACGTTGGACAAGGTCGACCTCGACGCTGGGCGCCGGGTCGACTTGGACATCCGCGACGACGACGAAAAGGAAGTCGGCGGCTGGAAGGGGGTGGTGAAGGAGATCTTTACCTAAACTAATTATGATCATAAAATAGAGTATATGCTTCTTTTTTCGCGATGAGGCGTGGTCACGTTTGCGCACGCTATTTGCGCCAGACTAGGCGTGTTGTCGACGACTGCCTGGGCCCCCGTGGTCACCCGCTGCCGTTTATAAATTTAAACTCGAAACTTAAATCCCGAAGCCGGAAAGACGACGTCTAACGTTTCTTTTCTTTTTGTATTGGCTCATACAAAATTTCACTCAAGCTTCTGTTTATTTCCGCATTATTGCGTGGTCCACGATCGGCGCCGATCGGTAATGGACCAACACGACCGCTGAGATCTTGCCAAGACTAACAGCCACGATAATGGAACCAAATTAGTGCCATGGTATACCCGACTTCGGCATTCGTGCAAGCGACCATATACCATATAAAATGTGAGAATTATGAATCTTCAATTGATAGAGTTTTTACACCGTTTATGGATAGGATAGTCCTCACTCGCAATTGCAATACTACTAGCTTTTAAATTACAAGTTCAAACAAACGTGATGGTTTGGTATATCTCACCACCTCATAAACGTCTTAATACAATCTTCTCGTCCTTTGATCAATTACCTCAATGTAACCCTTATGAATTAAAATTCGACATTCTCTGACATGGACCTGGTGGACCCATCTATTCGGTTCAATTCGTTAATAAACTATAAATCATTAACCCATGAGCTTGACTGGGACAATTGATTGCTAACTCTGAAAAAAAAATTTCAGAGCAACTCTCGCTTGAGGTAAATTGCCCTCATGACAATCCCAACGGTAGTGCCGTTGAATAAGGTACGCGGGAGAAGCGATAGTCGCCTATAGTGAACGCAGTTGTCCGACAATGCCGCGAGATCAGGCGGGGCGTGCCTGACGCCGGGCTTGGCCGAATTTCAGGTGGCGGGGTGGGACACTGTTTGGTTTCACATTGATATCAGAACCACTTGAAACCGCGGCGGTGGGCTCGATTAACAGTGTAAGCTTACATAGTACTTGGTAAATGGTGTCATCCAGGTTGTCAAGGCGAAATTGAAGTAGCGAGGTGCTGGCTATGGGCTGTGGGGTAACTAAGCACCTAATCTGAAGGCCTGCATCGAGCGGGTTAGGTTTTTCACACGGTTATGTGCGCTGCGGCGAACGGCGATGCCGCCCTCGAGATATAGTGCCCCGCGAAATCCTCGAGACGATAGTGAGGATCTCGAGCTACATAACAATATCCCCCTCAACGAAAGCCACACTTTTCGAAACCGCCACAACCCCGGATCTACCGCTCCCCCGGAGGTGGGTAGAGAGACGAGGCGTGGCGCCGTCGCTGCACTCCGATGCTGGAGCTCACCACACCGCATGTTTCGATCAGGGGTACATCGACTAAACCATCGTTCGCCGTGATCGAAACGGCTTAATGCCATTCGTCTTCAACAAGCTTATCAATCGTTCGAGGTGTTTAGCAACCGCTTTGGCTACCCTATTCGTTTGCAAACCTTCAACTTAAGCGAAGTTTTCGGATTTGACCGCGTTTCAACCTCTTTGCCACCGCCCAAACGCAGCTGCGGCCGCACCCGTATATCATCAGATGATGCTGCCGCCTACAGCGCGTACTTCAGGTACCAATCCAGACCCCGCCGCCCGCCGGCGCTGATTGCATCGCCTATATAAGTACGACCCCCTTGCCCCTTTTTCAAAGCAACCCCGCTGCTGTTATCACTGACCCTGATGAGTGACCTCACCTACGAGACGCTTTTCGCGCCGCCGATGCTGCCGTTGCTCGCCCCAGGCACCATCCAGGACCTCTTCGCCGTCGACGCCGATGCCTTGCCCGAGCTCAGAGAAGACCAGTTTGCCGACCTCGGGGCCGCCTGGTGCCGTCCAGGCACTCCCGGTGCTTTCCAGGAGTGGCCACCCCCTGATTCGTTCCACTACAACATCGGCCTCGCCCACAAGCTTGGCGCCGATGCCCTCGAGATGGTGGGGTGGAACGCTGGCCGGCCGTTATACCGGTATGTGCCTAAGAAACGACGCAACCGCAAAGGGTGGCCGCGCATCTATAATAGCCGCAGTCGCCGCAACCCGGGAGGAGTACTGAAACCGGCGATCGAGGCGACCCCAGCGGAGTGGGACGACCTTCTCCTCGCCGATATCAACCCGGGATACCCTGACAATTACCAGTTGACCAGCTACGACGGCAACTTCAGCTTCCACAGCGACAGCGGCTCGACGGGAGGCTCGCCCCACGCCGACGCTTACTCCACCACCAACACCCTGTATCTTGACACCACCGACTACGGCGACGACTTTACCCTGGAGGTAGAGGCTCCCACGGGCTTTCAGGTGGCGCTGGCACTGCTGCGCCCGGAGTTGCGCCGGATGCGGGTGGCAGCCACCGACAAGCGGTGTCGCCGGTGCCCCCACGTCTCCGTCACCTACGCCGACTTTATCGCCCACACCCGCATCCACAAGCTGGCGCCCCGCCACGAGAAGTGCTGCGTGCCGTCGTGCCCAATGCTGGAAATTGGCTTCACCCGCTTGCTGGACTTGCGGTGGCACTACTACGACTGCCACTTTGAGAAGGGCCAGGTCGCCGCCGACTGTGCCGCCCAAGCGCCGGAGATCGAGAGTAAAATGTACTGCTGCCCCGAGCTCGGGTGCAGCCGCTTTTTCTACCGCCGCGACTCATTGATCAGACACATCCGCAAGGTCCACCAGTTGGACGACGCCGAGACGCTCCGCCTCATGCAAAAGACTTACCCTTACCAGCACAAACTGTGTACCACTTGTAAACACTAGCATTAATAGACATTTCCATGACCTAACCGGAGAATATAAATAATATGAGCCAGTCATATAATACGTTGGACAGTTACCAGGAACGTTTCCCAATTATTAATTGTTCTCATGAAAGTAGTCCTCCTGAGCGCATCGCAAATGAAGGAAGCGTCCTTGGTTAAATAGATTTGATATGATCAGGGTGTTTTTCGCATTCAGCAGAAGGCGTCCACGATCAGCCCCATTCAATATTCACATTAGTAACAAAGATTACGTAGGATGTTCAAGACAGAGAGGGGCTCTTTTTTGGTCGCCACCGTATTTGGTCGCCACCGTCTATGGTCGCGAAAGTTCAGGGCCATAACTCTCGCTACAGCCGTCTGGGCGACGTGGTCTGCTAACAAAAGTTACTCGTAGAGGGTTGTCTGACGGGGAGCCAAAAATGCTACACGGCCATGGGGATAAGGGGAGGACGACTGAGTGCTGGTTTTTTCTCGCCACTGAGTCGAAGGAGAAAATCCTCTTGCCCTTTTTATACTACGGTCTCAATGCTAATTTTGCAGCACGGGTGTAGCATAAGTGGGGTGATTTATAGCCATTTGCAAGCCTGTCGGGTTTGTGGTGGTTTGAAGGGTTGCACGGCCAATGTCAAGACAAAAGGTCTCAACCTGTATTTAGTGGAGAGATCATTCTTGGTAGAACCAATATATGTAGCTGTATATGTGTTTCTCTTGTGCAGCCTTGAAATGTTTATCCTATATCTTACGGGTATGAATGATAAGCAGACACCAGCCGTCTCTATAGATTAGCCCGAAAAAATGGTACTTCAAGTTTGATTGAAAACATTCAAAAGCTTTGCTAATTAGATATTTAGATGTTGAAAATCCAAATGATGACAGTGTATTATGATGGGTGGTCAGCCGTTGGGACACGTCGCGCCGACGCGATTTTTCGGGTCTCCGCCACGAGCCCTGGCGCCACCCACCGGTGCTGGAATCGCACTTTTCAAGCTACACGTAGACTCTTCACCACTAATGTCGTTAATGGGTGCCACCGCGCTGGCGGTGCTGGAACGCTTGCTGATGGAACGGCTCCGCCTGGACTTCGCCGCGGTGCTGCTGCTGATCTCGAAGTTGAAGCCCCCACAAGAGTTTTTCGACGTGCGGCGGGTGCTGAAGCCGGCGAACTTCGGCGAGGTGCAATCGCGGGTGCTGTACAACGTCGGCTACTTCTCCGCCAACTACTTGGTGTGGGTGGCGCTTCTCTCGGTGTACGCGTTGGTGACCAACTTGATGTTGTTGTTTGTGCTGGTGTTCGTCGCCGGCGGCGTGTTTTTGATCAGCCGGTTGCAAGGGCAGGACTTGGTGACTCCCTTTGGCTCCTTCCAGACGTCGCAGTTGTATTTAGGGCTTATGATCGTGGCCGTCCCCCTCGGGTTCCTCGCGTCGCCGATTCTGACGATGATGTGGTTGATCGGTACCACCATCGTCACCGTGGGCGCCCACGCCGCGTTCATGGAAAAACCCATTGAAACCGTGTTTGAAGAGGAAGTATAATGAAATAGAGAACCACCGGAATTAATACACTATTGACGTTTAGGCTCAGTATGAGTATCTCTAATTTACAAAACTATAGGCTTACTTTTGTTCGGCGTCGGGCTTCAACGTGGGGAACAACAACACCTCTCTGATGGTGTTGGAGTTGGTCAAGAACATCGCGATCCGGTCGATGCCGCAACCCCAACCCCCAGTGGGGGGCAACCCGTACTCCAAGGCGTTGCAGAAGGTCTCGTCGATGACCTGGGCCTCGTCGTCACCCTGGTCCTTTTGTCTCGCTTGCTCTTCGAAACGAGCTCTCTGGTCGAAGGGGTCGTTCAACTCGGTGTAGGCGTTACAGATTTCCTTGGTGGCGACGAACACTTCGAAACGCTCACACAAACCGGGCTTTTGGCGGTCCTTCTTCGCCAACGGCGACATCATTTGCGGGTGGCCGAAGATGAAGGTGGGGTTGATGCAGGTGTCTTCCAACTCACCGACAAGCTTGTCCAACATTCTCGCGTTGGTCAAGGGAGGCGCGCATTCCAAGTTGTTGTCCTTCAACAACTTCTTGAGGAACTCGCCGGTTTCGGCAGTGTGCAACTGGTCGCCGGCGGGGAAGGTGACGTTGAACACCTTTTCCAATTCCTCGATCATGTTGATCCGGCGCCAGGGGCGCGAGAAGTCCAAGGTGAGTTCCTTGCCTTCGGGGCCGTCGGGTTGGAACTTGATCTTGTAGTCACCGCAGATCTCCTTGACCATTTCCGAGAAGAGCTCTTCGGTCATGTCCATCAAGTCGTAGACGTCGGCGTAGGCCTGGTAGAACTCACAGGTGGTGAATTCGGGGTTGTGGGTCATGTCGATCTGTTCGTTTCTAAATTGACGACCGATTTCGTACACCCGGTCCATGCCACCGACAATCAACTCCTTAAGGAACAATTCGGGGGCGATTCTCATGAACATGTCGAGCTTCAAGTCGTTGTGGTGGGTGACGAACGGCTTGGCAGTGGCACCACCGGCAATGACGTTCATCATCGGGGTTTCCACCTCGATGAAGTCGCGGTTGTCCAAGAAGCGTCTGATGTACGAGATGATCTTCGATCTCGTCTTGAACGTGTCCCGCACCGAGTTGTTCATGATCAAGTCCAAGTAACGCTTACGGTAACGCGCTTCCTGGTCCTTGAACCCGTAGTGCTCGGTGGGCAACATGTGCAAACAGGGGGTCAACAATTCGATCTCTTGGGCAAACACCGAAAGCTCACCTTCGGCGTTCTCTTGCTTCTTGGGCGACGACTTACCGGGGTAACCGGTGACACCGATAATGTCACCCCGCTTGATCAAGTCGTGGATCTTTTCAAACGCCTCGGGCAGCGAGTAGTCTTGCGCCGCCGACATAATTTGCACTTCGACGCCATCGCCCTTGAGCACGACGAACTTGAGCTTCAGCGACAAGTCACGCTTGGCCATGATTCTCCCGGTGACCTTGACCTGTTCCTCAGGCAAGGTTTCCCCCTTCTTCAACAGCAGGTACTTTTCTCTGTATTCGGGGAGGGTCAAAGTCCGCGAGAACTTGTGGGGGTAAGGAGTGAAAGCGTCGCCAGCCTCGTTCTTTTCTCTCAACTGGTTGATTTGCTTCGACCGGTTTTCAAAGTACTGGGTGGGGTCGACGGGTTCGTCATCCTTCTTCTTCTTCGACGGGGCGGGGGCGGGGGCCAGCTTGGCCTTTTCCGCCTTCTTGGCGGCGGTGGCACGCGCCTTCTGTCTTCTCTTGAGCTCGGTCTTCGACACTTGCTCCCCGGTGACCTCGTCGAGGTAAAGCTTGGGCTGCTCCTTGGTTTCTTCGGACATGGTGGATGAAAAATTTGTGAGTGCGAAGAGCTGGTAAATAACCCTTGGCGAGTGCGATGCCCCCGCGTTGGTGGCGTTTGGTTTTTGGGAAATGTGGGCAGCTTAGTAGATATTGATTTAGAGATTGATTTTTATGGTGGGTGATTGATGACACGAAGGGCCGGCGTCGTAAAGATCTGGGTCCTCTCCCGCACGAAAATAGGTCAGAAACTGAGTGAAGAAGCATAGATAATGAGAATAAGACCAGTGTGACTCATAATAGCTCTTATGAATAGTTTAGAATAAGATTCTATGAGTCTTCAGGGATTGTTCTTCACCAGTTGTAGCTGTATAAATTGGAATCCGGTCGTCTGGGTCAGCCGCTCCTCGCAGGATGTGAGCGGCGATAACTAAACCGTTGAGTCATATCGCATATTCGCGATAAGCACTGAAAGGTTCTCCAACCGTGAAGCAAGAGCCAGAATTGATTGAGAATACAGTGGCAGTGAATTGCAA
Organism: Diutina rugosa; assembly: GCF_008704595.1. Classification (NCBI taxonomy): domain Eukaryota; kingdom Fungi; phylum Ascomycota; class Pichiomycetes; order Serinales; family Debaryomycetaceae; genus Diutina; species Diutina rugosa. The sequence continues at coordinate 37,904 of NW_022995196.1, forward strand.
TGGACGAATGGAACGTCTTTGGTGAATATCCTAAGAGTTTACGGCGTGTATGACGCGTCATACTGAGCCAATTTCACATCATACGACAGTCGAGAAATGGACTCACTGGGTGGTGATCCCTTTAATGATATGCTCCAGTGGTTCCATTTTTTAAGCTTACAGGTGGTGTTGAAGTACTTCCGAGTGACAAGGATAGGGATGCCATCATTGCATTCTACTTTGGTTGTGAGTGCCTGAATAGAGTACTATCAAAACGTCAACATATATGATCTACTTGAACTAAAGTTACCAACGATAGACGACGACGATTTGACACCCATTTTGAAAAACTTGGATACTGTACTGACTCATGGCCACGGGTGGTAGCACTGAAATTAGAATTTGAAGGGAAGCCAAAGTTTTCAAAGGAATTGCTGAACACATCAAGTGCCAGCTATCCATATCGCGACTGATACTAACCCAGCAAAGTTCATCCCACCGCATTATACTCTAGCCGAGTCTGGCCAGTTGACATTTGATACAAATTTTCTACGCAATGATGAAAGTTATTCTGATTCACTATTCATTGACAAGTCGATTTTGCACAGACCAGAGGAAAACCTAGCTGCTAAATATTTCTATGGACGTTTGCGACTCATGCTTCTTGTCAACATACTCAATCCCAAGTGACCCCAGTGTCGACATTTTCGGTGGACACGCAAATCCCCGAACGTCGAATGACAGGTAACGGGTGGCCATACAATACTAGGGTCTTAAGCTGTTCAAGGTGGTGCTCCTTAAACTGAATCAGCATTTCGTGGAGAAATGAATCCAGCATCGAAAGGTAAATCAGCTCACGGCACATGCGAGGCCAGTTGAAGAATTCCACATGTTCGGTAACCTCACAGTACGAAAGTAGGCTGAATTTGGCAGCAGTTTCGGCAAGACTAATGTAGTTGAGGGAATACATTATTATTTGCTAGTTTAGATCATAATGCAAAAATATCAATCTCATTAAGCAATACCTAAGGAGGCTGACAAACCAATGACTCGATCAAGTTGTGCTGCAAACTTAACAAGATGTTTACTTAACTGAAGACGTCTCTGTCGATATGGCCCATGTATCCAATTAAGATTTAGAAACACCTATATTACGAAGTGTACATCGGTTTTCTTCAAAAAGCTACCTTATCATAAGGGTCCCCCTTATCGCCGGTTAATGATCTAGCCAAGAGATAATTATTTAAAAGTGGTACAAAAGTGAAGTTGGCAGCCGTTTTCTGTGCCCGTGGTGCTAAAAGTTCATTGTAGGTGTTCTATTTTCTCAGGTACACGTGAAGTTTTGTCTTCGCTAATAACTAATGTTTGAAAGTAGATATTCTTAGGATCATAAGACATACTGAAGAATAGGGGGTTTTGAAATTTGCCGTGTACCTTTGTGGCTTCCACGGGTGAGCGGGGTGAGAGTGTCCCGAGTCAGGTGGGAGGCCGTTGCCATAGCTTTGGTGTGTGGCGCCAATACTACTAGTCGCGTTTAGAATGATTTAGTCAAACCCGCTCTTGTTTACCAACGAAAGCACCATGATCCTTGATCCGAGATGAGCTCCCGAGTTTGTTGAACTTTCATATTTTCAGAGGTTCTTTGAACTAATCAGATGCATGATTCAGGCTATCACGGGCACGTTGACAAGGACAAAAGCAGCGAACAATACCCGGGGAATGAACACAAAATGCATGCCTGGAGGGGTATATATACCCGTCATATAGGGAGGGAGAGTTCTTGGTTAACACATAATGTTATTCAGTCCATATTTACTTGCATTGTCCGCGGCGTTGGCGATTAGAGACGAGGCCAAGCCTGTCAAGTTCGGTTTAAGCAAAGGCACTCGCCAAGAACCCATCACCTCGGGAAGATCGTTCCGAGCGGCTCCTGGGGCACAAGAGTCTAATTTATGGGTAGATGGTTTCTTTTACTTGATTGATGTCGATATTGGCAACCAGGGCCAAAAGGTGTCGGTTGAAATTGATACTGGGTCGGCCGATCTTTGGGTGGATAAGCGGATTGTCCAAGACGTGAGTACTTGGAAAAACTTGTCTGAGCCGTACTCCGTGTGGTACTACGACCATACCCTGGTTCAAGGCTGGTATGGCACGTCGCCGATCTGGCTCGACAACGGGCTCAAGATTGATGATTTCCAGTGGGCTTTGGGTACCAACGTTACCCACAACACCGGTAACTTCCACGGAATTCTCGGTGTGGGTAGAGTTGAAAATGAACTGGCTAAAAATCGCTACCCCAACTTGGTCCAGAAGTTGAAGGATGATGGTATCATCAAGACCAATGGGTACCTGTACTATCTTAACTCGAAGGATGCTACGTCTGGGTCAATCGTGTTTGGCGGTATTGACAAGGCGAAAATCAAGGGCGACGTGGCCACGGTGCCCTTGACTACCGGCACGGCCAACTCTCGCTTCGACAATATTCACATCTCAAAAATCACTGGTGTCGACGGTGAGGTGCTCGGTGAAAACATTGAAGCCTTCTTGGACACTGGTTTGACGGTCTCGAGGTTGCCCCCAAATATCGTTGATCAAATCCGCGCAAAAGTGCCCAACGCGGTTATAGATGGTTCGATAACGTGGGTTCCTTGTGAATTGGATCCCAACCTTTATGTCCTGTTCTGGTTCAATGACGTTGAAATCAAACTCAGCCTCAATGATTTGTCGATCAAATCCTACAATAACGATGGTAAACCCAATGGCAAATGTGTTTTGGGAGTACAACCCACTCTGAACGGCGTCCCTGTCCACTTGGGGGTTTCTACGTTGACTCACGCTTACGTCACCATCAACCATGACGAAAATGTGGCTCTCATCTCAAACGTTAACTACACTGACGAGGAGGACATTGTGTTGTTGTAAGTTAAAGTTGGTTGATTACGATTATAGGTGTACTTGAAATGACAAAACTGAATGCTTGGATGATCCAACAATTGACAAGAACTCTCATCTGTAAATCGAAATCGAATCACTAAACATTGACCAGTACCAAAAACTATTCATCTGGTAGTAAACCAAAACAGACGGACTAAGTCATCACGGGGAATATGACTCAATATTCGGTTGGACCACTTCTGGCGGTGTTGGTATTTCGTCGGCGGTCACAACCAGAGTGCCATCAGCGGGGGTGCAAATCTGTTCAACATCCGATTGGGCTGAAATTACTGCCCCCGCAATGCGAACCATACCGAGTAACGTGGCCAAGGCTTGGTGCCGATCGGACAAGTTTTGGTGGTGTTGATTTTTCGGCCAAGTTAGCCGTGGCCAGGGGCAATCTGGTGAAAGCCAGTGTCAAACACAACCCATGCCCTAAATACCACCCCCGCACTTGGCACTGGTGAAATAAACCCGTGGAGTTGAACCTAGCTCATTTTGAATTCTAAGGGAACCCACCTTTGATTATATCCAGCACCGTTAATTGTGGAACAATAACAGTCGGCTTACGAAAGATAATCCTGCCGGTGACGACTGACTTGATGGTGCCCTTTGGACCAGTTTTGCTGATTCTAACACATTGTTAAATGACAAATTATCATACTCTTCCGACTTGTATACATAGTATATCTACGCTCGACCTTTCCCTTTAAATTCTCCTCTATCGATAAATAACACTATTTTGAGAAAATTGGGGGGACTCTAAAGACACGCGATGCTACCAATGGTAATATATAAACAAATGATTTCGATATGTTAAAATACTTTGGGTATCGCCTTTCATGGCGCTACTTAAAGTATGGCGGCAACGTTGTGATCAATCACACATCCTGCACATAGTGTTATCTATCTCAAGTAGCAAACTCTTTGAAATCTGATCCCACCGCGAAAAAAATCAAAACCAAAGTAGCCTCGACTTTTACGATGCCAACGAGCCCACTTTCGTGGAGTTAGACCTTCCGGTGGTGTTTATACACTCTCATTTAGTAGTTGATAACGTGTCAAAAACTTGAAAAGTGTGACCGCAAAAAACTTGAAAACGCACCCTTAAACCTCGATTTTTTCTCGAGCCAGACAAGTTAGACCTTAGGTATGCTAACAAATGTTGCTCAGAAAAGTGCAAGCAACAACATAAATCAACGGCAGCAAATGGCGTTCGAAAACTTTATGCCATTTTTCGAAGAATAAAAAATTTGAAACGCCACTTTTTTTTATATAAAATTCCCAACTTTTCAAATTTCGAAATTCGATCTTTTCTGTATCCTACTTGACTAAACTGGCCACGGCGATCACAATGAGCATAATCTAGCATCACTCGATGAGAACTCGTGGCGCAGGAGATTCATGAAAATCTATCAAATTCACCTTGTTCTCGCCGTACTGCATATAGGGTAGCGCTTAACCAGATATGTAGTTCACACTTGACGATGTAACATGCCTTCAGTTTGATTGGAAATGAGGCGACTAAGTTAGATTAGTAGATGAAATTCTGGTAAGGCAAGGATGTCACGTTAAGGCATTCTCCGTTTCGAATATTGATTTGAGGAGAAGGTACAAAACGATTTATTTGGTTTGCTTACATGAGTGAGAATAATGTGTGCTCAACCAATACTGCTGGAAAAGCACTCAAATATGGTATTTGGCGTAAGGTGTGACTGATAAAGGAGTACAATTGTTGTGTCCTGATAGCATTGATTACATTTCATTACAGAGGTTGCGATACGTTGTCACAGAATTATTGATCGTCTTCGGTTTCAAGCTTGTCAAAGAATTCTATGAGGAAACAATATGAGTGCAAAATGAACAGTTTTGGCCCCTCAGCGTCCCTGGAGCATCGGAGCTGAAGATAAACATCAAAAGTTTGTCTCTCGCTAATTATTTCAACACAGCTAGACCTTTGCGGAAAGTGCGATTACCCAGTTCGGATGGCTTTGGGGATGGCTGGGGGCTCAAAACAAGAGTACCTGAAGACTTGCATCATCATCAAGATAATGAAATGTTTTGAAGATTAACGACTCGTGGCCGATTGAATAAGTCACGGCCGAGTCAAACTAGTATACAGTAACACCACACCGACTTCGAGTTGTCAATTTTCTTGTATATTCTCTAGGATGGAAAGCTCGGGTTGTTTTTGTGCTCAAGGGGTTGGGCTAAGTTTAATGGTGATCCTTGAAACCACATAAGCTTTGTTTCCACCTATTCTGAGTCATATGCGAAAGCTGATCCATGATTCCTGTGTGGACAGATTGATTTACAGCTCATATTTCGCTGATGATATTGTTCGAGTCAAGCCAGAGTATTTTGCTCCCCCGTTCACGGAACACAAGAGAATACTGTTCACTAGAAACCGCAAGTTTTCCCATGAAAGAGTAAGTGCTCCAGGTCATCGATTCGGAATACAAACTTTACCAACCTTAAATCTCCTGCGGTTATTTTTTCCTCAGCGACATTTGCTATTCGAGAACCTGTAGCACATAATGATTTGTGTAAAACCCAGGATAAAATCGGAAGAACTGATGAAACATCGTACTGATTTGATCGTTTTGTAAACGATATCAAAAAGTCCAGCTGCGAATTCCAGTACATTGCCATGTGAAGGCTAACAGGTTCACAAGTTCCACTATGCCTAACATGGTGATGAGTAGTAATGCCCCGTTGTGCCAAGAATTGTCATCATCAAGTGCAACATCTTTGCGTTTCATTAGATTGGCTTTGAGCATTTGCGCCCGCTCAAGCTGTTCCAAAATGAGATGCTTCGGCGTCAAATCAGGTACGAGACTCTAAATATAGATACCTTTGAAGCCTATAAAACGGACCAAAGTAATTGGAATTTGCCAGACTTTACATCTAAAATGAAGTTTACCTCAATTGGCTTGGTATCGCTTTTGTCAACGGCCTTGGCGGCCAACCCCGAATTGCAGCCCACCGAAAGACGTTGGTTCTGGTTGGATGCTGAGGGTGGTCGCTATAACGGTCTCCATGTTGAGACTGATGACTCTCAGCCGGACCGGTTTTTCCTCAAAAACGAATACCACGGTTCGTCGCCCACGGCGTTCTTCGAAAACAACGACGACATCCTTCGAGTCGACGATCGCCTAGTCACCATTGACGACCGCACTGGTGCGGTGCAAAGAATTCCCAAGTGGTGTTCACAAAAAGTGTTCTCGGTGTTCAAAATGTGCCAGCCCAAAAAGTACGAGATCAAAGATAACTATCTTTGCATTGGGGGGATCTGCGACTTTAAAGGCTGTGAACAATTGAATGGGAAAGTGGTGTTGCTTGCTGACTTTGGCGCCTGCACTGACCCGGGTCCCCTCAAGTTGAAGATTGCCGGTAAGGCTGCTGTTCTTTAGTGGACAAATCAATGAATGTACGGTTATATGTGTCACAAAATCGGTAGGAAATATACAGAAGTGGCTATGGTACGATGACTGCGTGAGGTAAGGCTTCGTTTTGTGTAAACGTCAATGATGCTGACATTAAGCGATTAGTTTCGCATGAGATAGAAGAAACATGTCACCGCTGCAGACACCCAGTACTTCCATCATCTGAGTACAGAAACATACTGGTGCAATCAAAATAATCAGTCTCAGCCACGTCCTCTTAGCCTAGTGCACACCGGCATCAACTGGGGCTGCCCGAATGACGATGGTAACATAGCGCTATTTAAAATGAACACTAAGATGTACCATACCATGCTGCTTTAAACGTAAACACCTTTCCCTAAAGGGTATCGTTATTGGATCAATCAACAACTACACCATTTTGTGTGCGTCAAGCATGTCGTCCAATGGACCCGTGGCCTCAACGACTTCGGTGAGGTTCAAGATAGGAAACGTTTTCGGAAAACAATTTTCTCATTGACAGGTCGGTACCGTTAAAATAAACGCAGTCATACAACAGTTTCTTCACGTATGGTTTTTTTTGGCATAAGCCACGAGGGATCGTCGCGTCGGGTTGGGCGCGTTCGCCAGCTATCAGCCACCACGCCATGAGGGATTTGCATGGTCTCTATCAAAACAATAATGAATTAGATAAGCTATGGTTCGAGAAATGTAATGCAACATTTCATTCTGTAGCCGTTCAGTAGACTGGTTACTGGTATTAGAGTTACCGTTGGTTCTTTCACCACCAGGTAAATTTTCGCGCGGGCATCGAATTTTCACCACGACCATGGCGACGCCTTCGAAGAAAATCACGGCGCCTCGGGCGACGAAGATCACGATGCAGCTGAGCGTGTTGCTCACGATGGTGCGGCACACCCTGGAAAACTACCCCCAGTTGTACCTGGGGGCGCTCATGGGGTTCCAGGACGACGACGGCAACATCGACATCACCCACGCCTACCCCTTCCCCTACGCTGACCAGTACGAAGGCGGGCTGTTCCGGCTGAGACTGGGGGCCAAGTACCAGCAGGACATTTTGGCCCAGCTCAGAAAGCTTGGGTACGGTGTCGAGTTCCACGGGTGGTTCCAGCTGTCGATCCTGGGCAACTTTGTCACGTCGCAGCTCGTCGAAGGGTTGGCGCAACAGCAGTTGCAGAACCCGGACGCGTTCGTGGTGGTGCACAACTTGGCCTACTTGAAGGAGGTCGACGTCAAGGCGTACAGATTGCTGCAAGGGTTTTTGCAGAGCTACGTCGACGGCAAGTGGAAGCTGAAGGACTTGGCGGCGAACGGCGTCAACTACTTGTCGATCTTTGACGAAGTGCCCATCGACTTGGGGTCGCAGACGATGCTCGAGTTGTACATGGCGCTGAACACCGGTGCCGACGGCCACATCACCCTGAGCAAGCGCGGCGGCAGCGCCAGCGACATCTTGAACTTGTCGCTGGACGAGAACTTCACTGCCCAGTTGCTCGAGCTGTTGTACTCGCAGATCGACGCCTACAACTATGACCAGAACAACTTCAACTACTACCAGCGCCAGTACCAAAAGGAGCTGCAAAAGATCGCCCAGTGGAAGCAGCAGCGCAAGTTGGAGAACTTCGAGCGCCAGAAGCGGGGCGAAAAGGAGTTGGACCCCGAGGAATACACCACGTTGTTCAAGTTGCCCCAGGAACCCAGTCGCTACAACAACATGTTGCACTCGCACGCCATCGACACCCTCGCCGACGACATCTTGAAGAAGTGTGACGAGGAATTGACCAAGTCCCAGGTGATCGAGAGAAAGATGTTGGCGTGATGACTCATCTTCAGTTTTTATTGTACCATAGAAATACACGGATCGACTTACCCGATTCAGCCTCTCCCCTGATCCCCCGCGAAATGACTCTATTAGCCGCTAACCCTCCCCTTATATATATAGCCCTGCCGGCGTCTCCCCCACAGAACCCCGCCGCATCTATTCTCTATGCTGGTAACAATCAGACCCATTGAGGAGCGCGACTACGACCAGTGGTACCCGCTCTGGAAAGGTGACGACGGCTATCTTGCCTTCTATAAGCTGAGAGACAAAGTGAGCGACGACGTCACCAAAGTGACGTTCGCCCGGTTTCTTGACCCTCAGCAGCCGATGTACGCGGTGGTGGCGGTGGACGAACACGACCACGTCATTGGCTTTGCCCACTACTTAACTCATGGTAACACCTGGACTGTGGAGCCGGCGTTATACATGAACGACTTGTTTGTGTCGCGCACGACCCGTCTTCACGGGGTGGGTCGTCAGTTAATCGAAGCGGTGTATCGTGAGTGCGACCGTCTCGGATGCATCAAGTGTTACTGGAGCACGCAGTTTGAAAACCACCGGGCGCAGATGTTGTACGTGAAGGTGGCAAAAAAGCTGGGCTTTTTGCTTTACCGGCGCCCCGGTCCCGGCGAGTCGCCTGACGGCGCGCAATTGTGAGCGCGGTGGATGGCTGATTTAGGTGAATAGCTAGCGTAATCGGGACGGCACCACGCTCGAGCGTCCGTAGTCAGTGGCAACGAGGGGGTTAGTGGGCCCCGGCGGCTGGTGACCAGTGCCACAAAACGGGGGGTGGCCTCGTCGGGGGGTGCCTCGTTCGGCTGCGCCATCACCACTTGCTTCCGTCACGTATAGAGCGCGTACGAATGCATTGGCGCCGCGCAACGCCCTGCACATGCCTGGTGGCGGTCAAACAAAGCGGGTGCTTGTGCGCATGCATACGATGGGTCCCTACTCTCCGACAACCCCGGCGGCCACGTCATCATGTCGGTTGATCCAGGACGTCGACGGCGGCCATGATAACTTTGTCGCATTCATCCGATAGTCTACTGGTAGGGGCAGATGATGGCCGGGGACGAAGCCCCGTCATCCCGCTGAGGCCACGATGGGGGTGTCGGTAAATCAATGCCGAAGAGACGATGACGAAACGCCGATGCATGGAGCCTTCCTTCTATTATCACCCCATGCGGGATCGATGAACTGCTAGCTATAAAATATAACCGCTGAGCCCACCCTATTGTTGACCAGCAGCAAGTGGAAAAAATAATACTGTACATTGTGCTGACGATAAATTTAACTCTCTACACCTGCGTGGTAAGGTTTAGGCTTCGGAGGCTTGGGGGGGCCGAAGCAGCCAGGCGGAGCCACACACCCCAGCGACATCTATTTGGCAGGGGTGGTGGTGTCGGTGACGGCGGGCTTATCCAGCTTGTCGCCGGCGGCGGCGGCGTTTTCCTCGTCGGCCTTCTTCTGGGCTTCCTTAGCTTCTCTTTCCTTGACCCAGGTCTCCCACTTTTGTTTCAAGTCTTCAGCAATCTCCTTCAGCGCCGCCTCCTTGTCGGTGGCGGTAGACATCTTGTAGAGAGCCCCCGCGATGTAGCTGAAGGTGGCGGTGACGTACTCGTCGAAACGAGGGTCGACGCCGGCGTCGTTCAAGAGCTTGCGCACGGTGTCGAGCGCCAGCTGTTGCTGCTCGACGGAGGGGATACCGTTGGCGGCAAACGCCTCGTTGGCTTGCTTGGGGTCGTTGGTGGGCAGAATGTCCGACACGTCAGTCTTCGCTGGGGCGGTATTGGTGGTATTGTTATTGTCGGTGGCCATAGGGGAGAGTGGTGGAGGCTTTTTTTGGGGTTAGGCAAACGTGCTGGATCTCGCTTCCGGTTTATAATTGCAGGTGGCGGTCACATGCCACCGCCCCTCCTGCCTATTCGGGACATGGTCCCACCCCACACTATTGCTTGTCCAGGAAAGTTGTACTTTAAAAGTAAACCCGGTCACACCTACCCGGAGTTCCCGCAGCACTCCGGTACATGGGCCTGTTTGCCGTATTCGGCTTTATCCACTTCATCAAACCACCCCACCCTCACGGTGGCAATGGTCATGATCGGGCCACGTCGCCTCACCGATAATTGACTGACATGTAGCAAACCTGAGTAGGCTTTGAATCTTGTTGTTAGTCCATGAATATCCCCGCTTTTATTTTGGGTTATCTTCCTCAATGTCAATGACAAAAATACCTTATGGTGTTGGTGGTGGTGGCGAGTGGGTGCGAACCCTTAACCGTGCGCGGCAAATGGCCCCCGCTGGCGATGAAACGTTGCTTCAAACACAACACCATCACGCCACCCACGGATTGGTGATTGACTGGGATGAAACAATCACTGTTAATGACACGTTGTCCTTAGTCGCCAGCCAGCCCCTCGCACCTTACACCGCCAGCTACCTCGATGACTACAACCAGTTTGCCCTCGACCATCCTCGACCCACCACCATTGACGAGGAACGCCAGTGGCAGCGGGCGCTAGCTCCCATTGAGGCGGCGTCGATAGCTCGCCTTGAACTGGGGCGGGCGCTCCAGTGGCCTCGCCATCCCCCCGAAGAACCGCTTCCTCAGCTTCGACCTGGGTTTATATCAGCGGCTCGCAAGTGTAACGCCCTCGGGGTGCCGTTGGTGATATTGTCGCTTAACTGGAGTCTGTGGTGGATGAAGCGAAGCATGAACCACTATGGCATTCGCATTGCTGACTATATCACCAATGAGGTCGACTTTGCCTCGGGCATGTTTGCCGACGCCAAGTGGGGCAAAATCCACACGGGAGCAGATAAGGCGCGGGTTATGGCCCAGCTCAACGCTACCTCGGTCAAGTGGTCGATGGTGGGGGATCTGAGGACCGACATCTTGGCGATGATCGACGCCAATGGCGGTGGCATTGTCATACGCGACGGCGCTAACGATAAAGTGGGGCTGTCAGCGATCAAGGCGCTAGCGAACCTTGGCGTTTCTGTCGAGAAGCTGGAACCTATAAAGGGTAAAGTGGTGTGGTGGACGTGGCAAGAAATTGAGGCATGGATCGACTCCATGCCACCTCAAACTAAGGGGTTGTAAACGATGATTTCTCTCAACCAGTAACTCTTTGTGATAACACTATATGATGTTACCTCACCAGCGTTCTCTATTCATAAGTTATATGAGATCATCATTTTTCATTCGAGGATAAAGCTCTCTGTTTCGTATTGGGTTAAATGCACATTTGGGTGTGTATCTTTACAATCATGATATTTCTGGCATTATATTATTACAGACTCCGATGGCACTGCTGGTGTTGCCAGTGCAACACTTAAGCCAAAGCTGACCAAGTGGGTGGATTGATCTTGCCACCCGATGCTATATGTAATGCGCTCTCGATAATTAACGCCAGTTGTTGACCGGGTATTGCACCGGGACGTAGCTGCCATAGTACGGCGGCGGGTACAGCCCGTTGGGCGGCGGTGGCGGGTACTGTTGCGGCGGCGCTCCGGGGAAGTAGTACGGCTGGCCTGGGAGCGGTTGGGGGTGGCCGGGGGGCGCCGGCGCCGGCGCTAAGTGAGGAGGACCAGGTGGCGCCGGCGCCATCTGCGGTTGCGGCGCCCCTTGGGGGTGGCCATGATGGAGCGCCGGCGGCGACTGCTGCGGCGTCCCTTGTTGGGGGGTAGCCGTGTACTGCTGACGGTACTGGTGCTGGGGCAGCCACGCCGGGAGGGGAAGGGGGTATTGCGGCGCTCCCGGACCGTTGGTAGACGCCAGCGGCACTGGCGCCGCCGAGGGGGCGCTGGGAGTGGCCGCTGCCGACGCCGGTGCCGGACGCGGCGCCAGCGCCGGGTTGGGAGGCCCCGCTGAGGGCGCAGGCGCCGGCACTTGCGGTGCTGTAGTGGGCACGGGTCCGTTCGTCAAAGCGCGGATGCTGGGTGTGGTCGTCGTCGCCGAGGGGGTGGCGGTAGCGGTGGCGGGAGCCGGGGGAGGCGCCTGAATCAGCGCCGACGGCGTCATCGGGGCGCGGGCAGCGGCACCATTAGCACCAGCATTGGCGTTAGCGGCATCGCCACCCTGGATGAAAGCGATGCGCTCGCTGGGCAAGAGCGCCACCAAGTCACGGAGCAAGAACTCGGGGACATTAGGTGGTTCCCGTAACTCGGGCACCGGCGCCTGGTTCGCGGCGGCTTTCTGGAGCTGAGCCGCACGCTCGTCGAAAAATTGTGCCAGCTTAACGTCGCCCATGGCGCGATAACACGCCGCCAGCCGCTGACAAGCATCAGCAGCATCGCCAAGCTGACCATCACAGCGTTCGTAGACACACAGCAAGCCGTCCCAGGCAGTAGCGGTACCGGGAGAGCCTTCTTCCATCTGAAGACGAAGCGCTTGCGAGTAGGCAGCAAGGGCATCGGGGAGCTGTTTGAGCTCAAGGTAAAGCTTACCCACCGCGAGCCAGGTGATGGGCGAGTTCAGGGCACTGCGGAGCGCCACTTGGTAGCAGTCGTAGGCCAAGCGCGGTTCTTCCAAAACCAGGTAGGCGCGACCTAATAAGTACCACGGCAAAAAGTCGGCGCCCTGAGCGCTGGCGCCTTGGCCACCGGCGCCGGCGGCCGCGGGGTTGGGCGACTGCGCTGACAGTTGGGTGCCGTCGAAGCCAAGAGCATCGCGTTCTTTGTCAAGATTGACGATGTTACTAAGGAGGGAGATCGCCTTGGTAGCCCGCTGCTTGTCGACTTGGCCATCAAGCAACAACAAGTAGGCGTGGTTCATCACAATTCGCAGCGAGTTGCCCACCGCTTGCTGAGCCTGTTCGCAGGCGGCGATAGCGCCGGAGATATCGTTGGCGCGCTCCTTAGCGGTGCAAAGGGCGCACCAGAGGGCAATGTGCTCGTCAAGGCGAACCAAGGGGGGTGCCGGGAGCGCCAAGGTGGCAGTGAGCTCAGCGATCAGCAACTCGATGTTGCCGTCGGCAGCGGCGATCGCGGCGAGTTCGGCGTGAGCGGCGCGCGCCGTTTCGACGTCGGCGTCGTTGAAATCACGCATCAGTTTCGGCAAAAGCGAGAGGCAGTGGTTAAGGGCGGCGCCGGCGGGCTGGCGGGCGCCCACTCGAATAAGCGTCTGCGCCGAGAGGAGCCACAACAGCGGGTCGTTATCCTGGAGCTGGATCGCCGTCTGGATCGCCAGGTGGGCCTGTTCGTTGAGGCCAATGAGCAAGTAGCACTCGGCCAACTCTTTAAACAACCGCGGCAGGTTAAGCAACGGTGGCAGCCGTTCAAGCGCCCGCTGAAGGCGGTCGATGGCGCGCTGGCTGCCGACAGTCTCGTTGGCCAGAATATCGTTGAGGCGGAGCAGGTGGGCCAACCCGCAGAGGGCATCGAGGTCAGTGTCGTCGTGGGCGACGGCGTGGTCAAACAGCTTGATCGCGGTGGCGACGAGGCCAAACAGGGTGGCACACTGGCCGCACGCGATCCACAGCGCCAACGCCGTGGCGCGGTACGCCAGCGCCGCCAGCGCCCGACGTTTGGGCAGCGACTGCGGCGAACTCAGAGCGTGGCGCTTCATCCGTAAAACACGTGGAAAGGGAAGGAGAGGTAATGGGGAGTGGGGATATCAGTATCCGGGAGCGGTGTGGATGGCGGGAGGG
>NW_022995196.1:51740-63574 GCF_008704595.1 Diutina rugosa
CTGCGGGGGGGAGACGTTGCGGGAGGTGACAAAATGTTGGATGCGCGGTTTCGTCGGTGGTTTTTATCGATGGGTATTTTTGTGGGAGTGTATATGGCCTGCCAATAGTACCGCATAGTATTATTATTTTGTCTGGGGTGCGCTGCGGGTCGACGCTGGTGGCGGCAGCGATGGGCGGCAGCGTGCGTCATGCGTATGCACCCGCTGGAGACGCCGCTGCCGACCAGGCAATTGTTCCTGGTTCGGCGCCCGGGGCAGAACCACCCATCGAACCCATGGTAACGCCAGGGCCACGGGCCAAACCCCCCGGCAAACAATGATCGTCACGGTTGCTTGCAACGGCAGCGGCAGGCCAGAAAAAAAAAAATTGGTGACGCCGCACTTGTTTGATATGATGTAGCATCAGTTGAGGGGCAGGGTGAAACCACGCCTCACCCCATGAATAAAACATTACGCTGTATCAACTCTGTAAGCGTGTGGTTGCTGACCCCGGTACAAAACCAGCCCAACCGGCCACGTAGCCGGCGAAGTACCCCAGGCAGTCAAGGTTCGTCGAGCCGGTGCCACGCACGCCGCCGCCCCGGCAGATTATAATTGCGACAAATACGGAGCGCGTTGACGGCTAGCGCCGATAATAATCGTCGCAGACAGGGTGATCATGCACCACGCAAGATTATATCAGCCCTGTCCACGAATGGACAGGCATCGACAGCCAGCGAGGTGGGGGGGGGTGATACCCGGCCGCACGCACACTCACAAAACCCACCATTAGCCGCCACCGCGTTTCCGAAACACCCACCCACACAAACCAACAACAACAACAAATTAGCAATCACGTGATGAATACCATGGAATAGCACCGCCACTAAGCCCATCCTACCCTCACCCCACTAGCTCCGGTTGCCAGCCACCTCCCCTGGGGCCGCTGGGGCTGCCCTCAATACCCCTAGGGGTGCGGCGTGCTCTGCCGACAAGCATTAGGTACGCAAAATCGGTCACGGCGACATGACGATGAAATTCCCAAGTTAAGTCCGACAAATCCCCCACCGCTTCGGAAAAATTCTCACATTTTGTGGCCCTTTCGGGCCTTGGTTTGTGGTGTGTGCTTGTGAAGGTTGTCGCTTGTTTTTCCCCGAGCGCAGCACTATTGCGACCTCCCCCTCCACCCCTATTATTGTTTATTCAGTAGTGGCCAGCCAAATATCCGAGTGATTTGAAACTGTGTTTAATGACGTATTTCAATGAGTTACATTTCTACCGAATTGAGCAACTGATCAAAACCACTGAGTTGTGGGTCTATTGTTAGTGTGCTTGGTGTTTGGTGCACGGTTGTTTGGTGCACGGTTGTTTTTCGTGAGCCGCACGCGCTCATCGGCAGTGACGACGGCCTCCCCACGCCATCGCGATGATCCGACTGCTGCTCCTCACCCGGCTCTTTCCTCAGTGTCGGCTGTGTGGCGTTAAGCTCCAGACGGTCGATAAGACCCGTCCCGGCTACTTTGTTGCCGGCGTCGCCAAGCAGCCCCTTGCAAAGACCCAAAAGTACGATGAGCTCGAACTGAAGCTTAGCGACGCCGATCGCGCTCTATTAGGGCTCGGACCACTGGCAGCAACTTCTGCCAAAGCCCACAGTCACGACCTGGAGCTGACAACGGCTCCGGAGTGCACCCGGTGCCGTGATGTCCAGTATCGACTGCAAATGGTCCAGCCGCTTCCTCCGCTCGGATTCCACGAAATGATGGACTACGTCGACCCTACCGCTCCGGTGGTGGTTGTCGTCAGTGCTCTTGATTTCCCCTTGGGATTTGATGGCGGGATTTTCCGCCACCGGTCGCCTATCGACGTTCGAGTGGTGGTGAATAAGGCCGATCTCTGGTTCTCCACCAACCAGAAGGCGTCCAAGTATGGGGCTACCTTCTTTGAGGACTATTTCGCTCATAAACACGGTATTCCGCGTCATAACGTCGCCGTGGTGCTGGCTAAACTCGGGTGGAACGTCGCCAAATTAGCATCGTGGCTCCCTCAAGACGCTCACGTCGTCGGCCACGTCAACCTGGGCAAGCTGACGCTCGTGGGCCAGCTCCAGCTTCAACATTTACGCCACGAAGGCGACGTACCGTTGACACTGCTGCAACGACGCCAGCTTGAAAAACTCCAGGATAAAGGTATCCACACGACGAAAGCACTGATGAAAAAACGACTCCACGAAAAGATGGCCCTGGTGGTGGGTCCGGGGACTCTGTACATGCCTGGGTATACTCGTGGGGTGATTGCCACCGATATCAGCGCTACCAAGACGATCTACGATGTCCCTGGGTTTGACGTCGCTTCCGGCCACGGAGTATTTGGCTTGCTTAACGCTCAACAACTGGCGGAGGGCCGTCACCAGTTTAAACACGTGAGCAAAGGCGCCAAAGTGTTTGATAAGGGCGACCACTGGGCCCACTACGAGTCGGTGACCAAGCGGGGCCAGGTGCTTCTGTTTGGTGGCCTCTTCGGCGTCGAGTTCCCCGGGGGGATTTTCCAGGTCCGCAACGTTACTGCGATTGAACCCACTAAGTTTAGAGATTACGCTAAGTTTGATGCGGTGAGGGCGGCGCCGCTGGCCTACGACGGCATGGAGCTGAAGTTCTTTGGCGTGGGCAGCGAGAACTTGACCCGGTATATTATTCCTCCCTTTTACGGTCCCGTGGACGTGGTCCTCCGGGGACTCGGACACCTCTCCATCACTCCCACGGGGAGGAAAGAACTGAATGATGCCATTGCCGTCTACCTCCCTCCACACCTCGACGCGGTGGCGCGACAGCCGATCACCGGCTACATCGCTAAGCTGTTGACGGGACGAGACAAAAACGGGAACGTTCTACGGAAAGAAAACATGAAGAAGAGCACGCTGGCGCTCCGCCGGTACGCCGCCAAGACGCCGCTTACGGCTCAGCTTATCCCCTCGCCGTCGCAAGCTCACGACGCCGCCGCCATTGCTGAGTGGTCAGGCATCCCCTACGACGACAGCACCGTCATTGATGAACATAACCGGTACGACTACTGGCGGGAGTAAATTACTTTGTACATAGATATACCCTCAGTGACTCCTTCCCAATCGACTACTGGCCTTAATCAAGCATATCATAGAACTGATGTCATCATCTACATGATTGTAGTTTGTTTCTGACTGCATGTGACACTCTTCTGGTTCTGGAATTGTCAGTGATCCGAAGCTTAAAATTTAGTGGCAGCTACAACAATCTTATTTTCTTGTGGGTGAAATTAAAAATCCTCGAAATGGCATTAATGTAGACATCTACTTTGGCTATATGATCTTGAGAATTATAAATGGCAAACACCAGGGGACCGCCTAAAGTTACTCTAATTCCCCCGACTTTAACCACGACGATCACTGCCAAATATTATTTACCCCCTGGGTACACTTCTGGATTACTTTCGGAAGCAAGTTATCGGGTTACCGGCTGCGGCACCGGTGTTCGTTTAGTGACGCTCTCGACACCCGCGAACCGTAATAATAACCGCCTGCCTCACATGGAGGCTGTTGCCTCACTCACGAACCCTATAACGCACGTCGGCTGAGCTAATCGCCGTTTAGGAGTACGGGGGTGTCCCCGGGGCCAATACGAGGCCGAAAGATGAGTGTCTCACCGGTCAGCCAATTCGAGGTAACACGTCATCGGAAATCGGCCATAATAGGCAATGACGCGCAACGTAGTAACTATTGCGCCTGGAACGGCCGGGGGGCATGACCCCCTCGCAGAGCAAACCTCGGTTTGAAACCTTCGGATATACAGAAAAATATGGGGCGACGACAATAAGAGGACATAATAAGGGCGGCCCCGTTGAATAGCTACCTTGCTTTTTATTTTCTGGTTGGATTTTTTCTTTTTTTCCGTCCTGTGAATTCGGTGGCGATTCGTTGGGTACGAGGTGGGCGTCTGATCCTCCACCCAAAACAAAAGGTGGTGGGTGGCATATGTGGCCGGCAACATATATGCGTCACACCACATTAAGCGGGCGATCCCAGACACTAGAAATGACGTGTCTGATAGCAATGCATTGCATACGATGTGCATACGTTCGGCATAGCCCTCGGACCCAAGAAAAATATGCCCTGGCATTAGCCTTGCACCAACCGGCCTAATTAGGGATAGTGCCAGACTATATATACCGGCGCAAATTCCACCACTAACTCCGAGTAAGGTCACGTGCGTCAAGGCTCCCATTAGTAAACAGACAAAAAAAAACGGCATCATTGAGCGCATAAACATTGCTGCTAAGTGGCAATCCATTCATCCAGTTGTAGCTTAGACTGATTGCGCCAGCGGTAGCCCCCTTCCAGTACCCGGAAATTCCCGAAAACACCAGTCACTACTACAGCCAAACCTGGCACCCTATTTGAGCCACCAGAGTCAGATTGCCATCACGTAATCTAAATTTAAACAAAGCTTGTAAAAGCTTGTATGACAAAGGTGAAAACAATGGCGGCAGGCCAGCAGATTATTTTCCTCTCCTTTGTTTTTTCCATTAATGAGTGCTGCTAACAATGACGCTCGCGGCATGGATTTTCTTAGCATATATTATAAGTCATGAGATATTAGTGGACGCCACCGCAATGGCCTTGGAAAAATAATACAACGTTACAGTAGTGAAAGTTCACCCAGATTGGCCGCCAGGATTGGTGCGCCGGCGCTTAGTGTTGACGTCGGGAATGAGCGACGGGATACGCGGCAATTGCGTCCGCTTAAGCTGCCGGGCGTCGCCGTTAGTCAGTGCCGACGGTGTCAATGGCGCCAATGGCGTCGTCGCCGGCGCTACCCCACTCAGCCGGCGTCGCAGCGGCAGTGCTTTCAGCGGCAGTACCTTTTGCGGCAGCGCTCTCCACCCCAACGAGCGATTAGGAGACCGTAGCCTCAGCGGGTGCACCGGCGTCAGCGTCTGCAGCAGACGGGCCAGCAGCCGCGCCAGCAGCGGAGGCGGCGCCGGCGCCAGCTCCCGTAAAAACGCCATCACCAGATTCAACTCGTCCACCACGGGGTCGGCCAGCGGCACCGCCACCTGCGGGCGGCGCTCGCCATCAGCGGCCAGCGTGCGGCTAAGCTGTTGCCATTTCAGCACCGATTGCTCTGCCAGCGCCTGTTGCGCCAGAAGTGCCGTCATCTCAGTAGCGAACTGCGACGACGCCTGCGCCGCCGCTTGGCGTACCTGGTGGTGGTAGGCAGTGGTCGCCGCCCGCCAGCCGTCGCCAGTATCGCTGACACATTTTTCCATTTGTTGGCGCACCATCGGCGCCATCAGCAGCTCCCACCACTGACTGAAAAGCTTAGTCGCCCGTTGTTGCATCTGGACCATGTGGGGCGCAATCGCCACCGGTTTCGGCGACAGCGGCGCCTCCGACGTCGCCGCCACCACCGCCTGGGTGAGCGTGCGGGCATTATTGCGGTGGGCCGTCACCACTTTCGCCATGGTATGAAGCGCCGCCACCGCGTCGCTGCCTCCCAGCGCCAACGTCTCTGTATGCTTAGCCAACTGTTGGTACTGACTTTGTAATTGCTGGAACTCTGCTGTCACCTTAGGCACGTAGTCGCCCGAGAGCGCCGCCAATGCCCGCTGGGTCATCTGCGTCGCCTCGCTGGCGTAGCTGTGGAAACAGGTGCCGAGCTCGGCCACCGCCTGGCGCTCCTGGTGCCACTGGTTGGTCACCAGCGCCAACTCGGTGTTCTTGTGCTCGATGCGGTCGTGGGCGTCGTCAAGTTCTTGTTTCAACTGCTGGCGCTCGGCGTCCCATTGCTTCGTCTGCGCCCGGTGGTAGCGGCGAAACTCGTCGTACTCCTGTTGCTGTTTTTCGAGGTATGCTACGCGGCGCTGAAGCTCGCTGATGGTGGTCTTATCGGTGTCGGCTTGTGCCACCATTTCGTTGTAGCGTTCTGGTGCTAAAAATACCCCTTGTTTCGCCTTGGTGGTAGCGAATTCGGCCATGAGCTGAGCATATTGTTGCTGGAGCTCGTGCACCACCACCCGTTTAAGCACGGCGTCGCTGGTACCGACCTCGGCGGTGTTTTTGATGTGTTTGGCCTTAGCGGCGTACTCGAGCGTCAGCAACGTCTCGTCGGCGTCCACCCGTACGGGCGACACAGTAGCGATCAACGCCGTGCGGGTGGCGCCGCCAAGCGAGTCCTGGAGGATCCGCGTGAGCTTAGAGTCACGGTAGGGGATGTGCCCCATGGTCTTCGGCGCCCGTGAGTCCAGCGCCAACGCCGAGATCACCCGCCCGAGCGCGTGCAACAGCTTGTTGATGGTGCCGGCCTCGCGCGCCCGTGACTGGGTGGCGCCCAGGCGCTGGACGTTTTCCAGCCCCGCAAGATCGCAGAGATTAAGCTTGCACCGCACGAACTGGTTTTCGTCAACCTGGCGACAGAGCTCGAGGGTGTAGATCATGTGCAGCCGCAGCAGCTTGTCGTTGAGCTTGGTGGCGGCGGTCTTGCGGTTGTCGAGCCCTTTGTTCAACACCTGGGTGGCGTGACGGTACAGCGTGATGTAACACGGTTTCAGCCCCTTGACGGTGACTCGTTTGTTCTCCTCAAGGAGGCGAAGCTGCGCGTCGGGCGCGAGCAAGTCGCCCAACTGCTCGTTATAGAGCTCGATAAACAGACACTCCAAAGTGTGGTCGGCGCTCATCTCCTGAAAGATCTGCTGGTGCACTCGGGGGATGATGCCGGCGCCACGGGGTAAGTCTTCGGTAACGTCATCGCTCACTCGTGCCAGATTGTGTTCGCCCACCATGGTGTAGGTTTTGCCCGTGCCCGTCTGTCCGTAGGTGAATACGGTCACCAGCGTCCCCAGCAAGAACTGGGACACGAGCGGGCGCACCACGGTGTCGTAGACAAGCTGCTGGGAGGCGTTACCGCCAAAGACGCCGTCGAGCGCGTAGGTCTTGGGGTCGGTGTTGGGCACGGCCACGGTGACGTGGGGCTCGCGCCGGTCGTAGGTGTCGCTCCCGGTGTCGACCACCCGGGGCTGGTGCGCCTGGACCTCTCGCGGAATCCGATCACGACATCGGACCACCACCTGGACATGGGACATGGTGGTTGTTTACCTGGCGATGCCAAAATGTAAACAGCGCGCCGATCGCCGAAAATATGGTAGCGCCGCGGCGCGGGGCACCAGCTGATGAGGAGCAAATACGATAATGTAAACAAAGCCATCACCGACAAAAGATAGATAGTCTTCTCAGATGCCGATTAAATCTTGATGTTAGTTAAACATGAAGGGGAATTTATTGCTCAAGGAAGTACTACATTGGTGGAAGGATTCTACAATGTTATCTAGGCAATCCGTTCATACGATGTGCTAAAAATGCACCTTACTGCGCTTTGGAGTGTACCGTCTTGTTATGGCAATCAGCTTAAGCTTAAGTGACAACGACTTTGACTTTCAATGTTAGACTCACCAATTTACCTTAGCATGACATGACGATAACAATATGGTGGCATGGTCCGCATAGATCAACACCATCGTTTCTACACGATCACAATCTAGTAAATATGTATTGGTATCTGGTGCGAGGGGGCTCGATTTTGCAATGAGGCAAAAATCATAATATCTCGCGGGTATGAAGTGAATCGTCATCTAGTTTACTCGTAAGCGACGTAGGCGGTGACGGTGGAGAAGGCCGCTTCCGGGTCCGGGTTGCAGAAGTCAACCGTGACTCTCACCTGGATCTCGTACGAAGCCGTCAGCTCAGCATCTTCGGCGGCTTGGGACACAGTGGTGGTGACGGCGTCGCCGGAGTTGTCATAACCCAGCGACGAAGCATCAGAAGCGTACACCGTGTGGTAGATGGTGGTGGTGGCGTCATCGCCGTCAACAATCACCGCCTTGCCGTTACCCAAGTCAACCTCAGCATCGTGGGCAGCTTCTTGAGTGCAAGTGGGACAGTCAACGGTGGCAGTGGCGTGGTGAACGTTAGTCTTGGTGGAAGTGGCAACGGCACCCTCACCCTTGGTGCAGGTGGGGCAGTCGACAGTGGCAGTGGCAGTGTGGAGGTTAGTGACAACGACGGTACCGTTCCAGGCGCCGCCTTCGAGACCGGGCTTGTCGCCGTTACCGGAGAAGCCCAAATCCAAAGACAGAGTCGGCTTAGGTTGCGCAACCACCAGCGACGACGAAGGCACGGGCTCGGGTTCCTCACCCTTCAAGCATTGACCCACAGTAGAAATCATGTCCTTGTTGGCAAAACTGGAGCTAGCGTCCCAGAACATCACCCCGCCAAAGTTGGCCGAGTCCTTGATTTCGTCGACGGTGGCACACACTTGCTGGGGCGAAATGTACCCCGAACCAGCACTGGTGGAAGCACCGGGCAACCCCAAGTAGAGCTTGACGTTGGGGTTGGGCAGCGCCGCCGCCCACTGGGCCCAGGTGTCCCAGTTGAATTGGCCATCGACCGAGCAGTAGTTGTTGTAAAATTGAACAAAGGCAAAGTCCAAAGGCACGTTCAGCATCACGTCGCCAACACTGGCGTCAGGGTAGACACATTGAGGGGCCGCCGAGAGGTAGTACTGGCGCGACAGCGAGTCGTACAATTGACGCAATTTCTTAGCCATGGCGACGTAGCCGGTTTGGTGCTTGTTTTCCATGTCGAGGTCAAACCCGTCCACTTGGGCATCGCCAAACGGTCTTTCGGCGTCGTTACCGCCGGCAAACTTGTTCCAGAGAGTCAGGGCGAATTGCTCACCTTCGGCAGCCGACGAGAACCCGTACTCGCCCTTGGCGCCACCAAGCGATAACAACACCTTCTTGCCTTGGCTTTGGCAGTACTTGATGTCAGCAGCAATTTCGGGGCAGTCCAACAACCCCAGCTCGAAACGGCCGTTGCATTGATTACCGAAATTGAGGTTCAAGTTAGGGTAGCCATTTAAGAACCCCAAGAGCACCACATCGATTTCCAGCGCATCACAGTAAGACGCCAACAGCTGTTCGCCACCGTACGAGTTTTGCCCCCAGTACACCGCCACTTGGGCAGCGACCGCCAGGGCGACCAGAAGCAACGAGAGGAACTTCATGGTATATAAACGAATGTAAAGGTTTTGCTTGCAACCAGACGAAAAAGGAAAGTCTGTCTGGTAATAAAAACGAATGTAAGGGTTTTGCTTTTGAAGTTGACCAACGTTTATAGCGGGCTCAGCTTCGGCTTTATACTCAAGTCCATTTCGACTTTGACTACGATGCGTGGAGCCGCGCATATAGCCTGGCACCGCGATGCAGAATTCAACGCGCGCGAATGCAAATATACGAGAGAGGCTTAATCCAGAAACAATTAAATTCCCACCTTTTGAGTAAAAGTGGTGTTGTCCATGTCATTTTTCAACAATGGATAACACTGCCCTAGCATGATATGTTAACAGTTTTAGATGATTTCAATCAGCTCGTGGAAATTTCTGCGCGTCGCGGTAAAATGTTTTGGTCTTGGCGCATATATAGTCAGGCGTCATCACGAGTATCGACACCGTGATGCGGTACCGTCGCGTGCCATATCATTGTCAAAGATGATAGTTCTATACAAACGAAATTTTTGCTGTAATGTAAGTATAGTTGATTTGCTGGCGTTCCAATGGGTACGCAACCTTTAACTTGGAGGCTTATTGATTGCATCGACCGGCAAAATCAATGTATTCTTATGCGTCAACGAATTCTGTTTAGTAAACATTAACCGGGACTCGGCAAGGCCCGCAGCGAAGACTTCAAGAATAGGTGTCGCCATGATGGCCTAGCTTTCGGGCATTCACCGACATTGTAACACGCTGTAATTTCAATTGTGTATCCCTTAAACTTGTCATTGAGTTTATAGCCGCCAAAGTATATAGCTAGTCGTATATAACTGCCATTAGTTCTTGGATAATTCCGATCCACGTAAGTTGAGCGAATTTTAAAATGCGATGCATACAATGCATATTACAGACACCGCGTTTCTGGGGAGCCGAAGGGAGCCAAATAACATATTTGATATCAAAAAGAATAGCGTTAGCTCAAACCCAGTGTCACATAAAATTGACAGACCATTATTCACGTCCAACATCTTATTTATATAATTCCGCAATTGTGGAAAAATTCAAATTTGTCACAACTCCACAATTAACATACTTTGCAGAAGACACCAATTTTTGAAGTCACCTGATATCAGCAGTAATGCTACCACTTTTGAAGACTTCTAAAGGTTTAAAGTTTTGCTATCAAACGTTTCGATTGTATTACGCGTTCTTATCCCCGTTTCAGCTGGTCTCGATACCGCAACCTCAATGCCCACTCTAGACACATTCTAACTCTCTAAGACGCATCCCGTAAAATTCTCTTTACAAATACGCCATTGGCCTTAGTATTCAGTTGAGAGCTACCATACTCTTTTGATACTAGCCGCATTGTCCAAAAATGCTATACCGTTGCTGTACCGAGGAATAACCACTCACCCGAAAATGAGAAATCGACTAATACTTTACCGACGATTGTGTCACATCTCGATCACTACTGACTACGAGCTTCCATCGGGGCAATACATTACTTTGAAACCGTGAAAAGCCCACGAATGCCATCGTTTACCTTGCAATCTACCAGCGTAAATTAATAACAGACGACGAGAAAACCCTCCTCGAGCCACGTCAGCTCGGGAATGTCCCCTATCTCTTTTTTTTTTTTTTTTTTTCGTGTCCGATCTTTCACTATCTTCGATCACGCCACAGGCTCACAACCAGGACCACCCCTTGTCTCGTAATTTGCCATCGCAAATTTTGTGGCTCTGATGGGGTGTATGCTATCGGTGTAAAACAGTAGAGAAGACGTGTATCATCTGGTGGAAAATTGCACCCCGTGTCCAAACACTGAGGGTTACGTGCATTGGTATATATCTCGATTCAGTCGAAAAAGTCATCGTCGTCGTCGTCGTCGTCGTTGGTGGCGGGCTTGCGGCTATATACAATCTGCCCCCCCAGTTTCTGCTGGGAGTCGCGGGCGACGCCGTCCAAGATGTCGACGACGTCCTTCTCCGTCAACTTGCGCTGGAGCTGGCCCATCTGCGCCAAGCGGACGATATACTGCTCCACCTGTTGCGCCCGTTCGGGGCGTACCATCCGTACTCTCAGGAGCCGTTCGCGGGCGCTGGGCTCGAGAAGCTGGGCCAACACCGCGTTGGCGTCGCCGGCACCACTGCCACCGGCCAGTGACAGCGCCAGCGCCAGCCCCTCGGCGTTCAGCTGGAGCTCGCGGAGCCGGGCCTGGCGGATCGCGTTCAATTCGGCCTCGTCCATGTGATGCCTGGGTACGTTACCAATAACGCCTCCACTCGCACCGCGAAAAACAAAAAAACACAGCGACGCTAACCACAGCAACTACGAGACAATTAGTTCGGGGCTCCCGGCAAGATACGACCGCCCCGACGACGCCGAGCCCACGGGGAACGCCACTATCTCTAGAAACCCTCTAGCCCGTCAATTCCTCTTATTGTCCAAATATAGTAGTATCAAGTCAATCGTTCTCCTGTCAGTGTCTATAGACTGTACCCCTTAGGTGCCGGTCGATTTGCCACCATATATCTCACCCTAGGCCCACCTCATCCGTCGCCCCTCGTATCGCCGCAAGTGGAACCTCACTACTTTACCCGTTTCCGCAATCTAATGTTCTACATCCTTCGATGGGAATTTCTCAGCCTCTCGCCGTGCTCAAAAATAGCATCCCCCCTTGACGCATGTGCATCCCGAGGGGGCGGTGGTGCCTTGTTCCTCGGGACACCCCCCCTCAACGCCCCACCTCACCCCCTCCCAAAGCGTCGGGTATGATCC
>NW_022995196.1:63668-130386 GCF_008704595.1 Diutina rugosa
CGCCCTCGCCACCGCAACCACCCCCCTCCCTTGACCTTCCCCAAACTCGGTGCGCGCTGCGCCTCCGCTCGCACTCACGCCATCGGTGATTGGTGCCCACTTCAGGCAAAGCGGCCGCACCGAGAGGGGCTCCCCCCAACAAGACAGGCCGCGGGCACCCGGCGCCTCGGAAACGGGGGGCTGGGCGTCCCTGCTGGTGCTCACCGCCTCGGTGCTTATCTCGCCACCACTACCGAAGCAACACCCCCTCTCTTCGTCGGGACCCCCTGCCGTGCTGTCGCCTATCGCCCGTTGCTCTCTGCCGAGTGCCATAGGCAGCACCACGATACCAATCGTAAACAGACTGCTGGTGGCTGCGGGGATCACCGCATGTGCACCAGCAGGCCTCACGCCATCGCCTCGAAATTGAAAGCGGAATGTACTCAGTGGTGGCAGTAATCCAAAAAGAAGTACTTCTTCACTCGAAGGAAATCAGGCGACGGTAACGATCCACCGAATCCGCGCCGTCGTTTAGCTCGATGTCGTCGGGCCGTCTATATTAAGCTACGGGCACAATGCACCCAGCCCTGCTTGTGTGCACTCCTTGCGTCCGGCAAATAATTTGTTTACGTTAATTGTTTGGCAGGCTGGCGCCGGGGCGGAGCCCTATAAAAATCGCGCCAACTCCCTCCGCAGGGCTTCTCTTTTTCTCGTTGTCTCATAAAAGCACAAGATGAAGTTCGCCCCCGTTGCCGTTTTGTTCGCCGCTGCTGCCCTCGCCGCCGACTCGTCGGACGCTCAAGACTCGAAGGCGGCGCTGGCTCTGGGCTCTGGCTCCGAAGCCGCTAAGCCGCTGGGCTCTGGCTCCGAAGCCGCTAAGCCGCTGGGCTCGGAAGCGAAGGACTCGCAATCGGCCAAGGAAACCGGGTCGGCCAAGGAACTGGGTTCGGACGCTAAGGGCTCCGGGTCCGGTTCGGGCTCCGCCGCCGCCGACAAGACGTCGGAAGTCGTCACCGTCGAAGGCACCACCGTCACCGTCGACCCCGAAGCCACCGTGTCGCGTGATGTCATCAACCAGTTCTCCGACCTCTACGCCGGTCCCTACTCGTCGGACATCCAGCTGTACGCCCTGGCCCTCGCCGTCATCGGCTACCCCGCCACCAAGATCTCGTCGATGTTGTCGGTGTACCGTTACGGCAAGTCGCAAATGCAAGATCAAACCTCGTACGACACTTACTTGTCGCAATGGGTGGTGGTGCAAAAGTCCGACGTCTCGGTGAGAGGCACCAAGCTGTACTCGTTCTCCCCCGAGACCACCGAGGTGCTCGAATTCGACAACGAATCCGAAGCCTCGGAATACTTGAGAACCCACACCGAAGGCGGCGACGACAACTCGAAGCTGGACGACTCCAAGCTGGGCGACAAGAAGCTGGACTCGAAGTCTGACGACAAGAAGTCTGACGACAAGAAGCTGGACTCGAAGTCGAACACCAAGGACGACTCGAAGTCGGCCTCTGACGACAAGCTGTCGTCGCAAGGCGGCTCCGCCGATGCCAAGTCGGAATCGGGCAAGAACGACGGTGTGTCGTTCGTCGCCCCCGTCGGTGCTATGTTGGGTGCTCTCGCCGTTGCGTTGATGTGAGTTTTTTTGCCTGATCCCTGGAGGACACTATCTAAAGTATAACCTAATAATGAATAATGAGCATTTGGCTCCCGTTGTAGACGCTCGTCGTGTAGGCCATTTTCGTCGCCATCGTTTGTTGTCGGCAATGTGGTCGCCTGCCTCATCGCCTGCCTCGTCAAACAATTCAGACACATGTCGCTTTGTAACTTACGTCATCTCCCAACCCTTTTCGTAAAAAAAAAAGTCGGTGACAGCACGTTTTTCCAAATCTGGAACGTATTTTTTCTCCTCGACGTCCACAAAACTCCAGTAGAGCTCGTATATGGTAGTGTTTTTTTTTATCACTCACCACTTGCTGACAGCATTATCCTTTGTTCGGTACCATGTGGCTCCGTGTTTTGTTGTGGGTATTTACAAAGTGCCCGATAACGGGTTGCGGTTGAAAAATGGCGTCGATCTCCATTTTTCATGAGGTTATCCTGATTAGGGTTATAGACAAACACTAAACGAGGTCGGTACCTGGTTGATGCAGGCCATTGTTTGCATTCAGAGTTGTCAATATTCAGACCCTCTTGAGGTTAAACCTAGTGCCCCAAGCTTGTGTATCTTCTTGATTAATCGTAAAGCAATCAGAGCTTTTCGATAATGGTAGCATCGTCAGCATCACATACCGCGACTGGAGATCTGTTATAAACGAGTGGACTCCAAAGTTTAGTATTAAACTGTATCTAGAATAAGGTTTTGTTGTGGGTATTTAAACATACCTTATTTCCAGTGCAACGACCTTCGAATTGATGTCTTTAAAAAACAATGCTACAACCGCCTCTAGAACAAAACTACACTAAGCACAGAGATTTGACCAAAAAATTTTTCATCAGTGCATATACTTTGAACATATGCGTAGAATTGAACAGTATGCGTAAGAGCTTGTTTCGTTCACCAGTTTTGTAATAAACCCCCATTGGTCGAGGTAAGCTCATTGAATGGAACAGCTGTTAAGTTCATGGCTATGAGTCACAACAGTTATCTGTTGGTTTACCACTGACGATGGGACCAGTCAGGCTTCGGTAGCAGTACTACCGACTCCGGCTCTTCGACCAATTTACAAACAAGCTCATTGTTCTCGGTGACTTCTTTGGAAGAGACCCATTCTCCATCACGCCGCTCAACTTTGAATGCATGGTCATCTAGCACGAACGTCTCCAACCATTTGAAGTGCTTGGATTGGAGAATAGCGACCACTTCGGCGTACCTTTCTTTATCATCATCCTCTTCAGGCATACGCCATATACGAGGAAAAGTCAATACGTCCCCTCGCATAGCAAACTCACAGTAAATGAGCCGTCTGAAGTTGGCGGCCATCTCAATCATACCTTGGTAATTTACCCGTTCGAGATTTGTCAACACCAATCTCCGAACAATGTGAGAAAAAGCAAGTAGATCACTGTAATCAGAGCTGAACCGTACTTGCAAATCCGTCAACAGTGTGAAATTCTGAGCTTGCCTATGTATGCTGGGGTGCTTAGTGTGGAATATCAACTGCCTCACTGAACTGACGTCAACGATGAGGCTGACATCGTGTCGGAACCCCTGAATTTGTAAGCAATCCACCTTTAGTTTAGGCTTGTAGTGCCTAATATTGTCATCGATGGTGGTCAAAACTAATTGATGAAGGTGTACATCCAGGACGGAGCGAATGCAAAGGGGAATGGTCATGGCTTCGAAACGCTTCTTCGTGTACTCGTACTTCTGGTACATTTTGTAGTACTTCAAGTATATCTCCACCATGATTTGACCGCCAAACCAATCGAGGTCACATGCTTTGAGTTGATCGAATTCGTCTGGAGATAGGAGTAACCATGAGTTCAGGTAATGATTTTGCCAGTTGAACACGTACTTTGTTTTCG
This sequence comes from Diutina rugosa, assembly GCF_008704595.1. Classification (NCBI taxonomy): domain Eukaryota; kingdom Fungi; phylum Ascomycota; class Pichiomycetes; order Serinales; family Debaryomycetaceae; genus Diutina; species Diutina rugosa. The sequence goes on from NW_022995196.1 coordinate 67,179, forward strand.
GGGAACATACAAATACCCGCTCGAGAAGCCAACGCTTCAACGACGGAGGCATATTCAGATTCTGCATTCTGAGAAATACGTTCAGCTCTGGTACAGGCGGGAACCAAAAGTCAAGGACAAAATTTTTGGGGAGCAACTCATATATGTAGAGAATGAGTTCGTTGGGTAAGTCTCTGATGAAAGCGAGGTCTTGTTCATTGTCAGAGTCACGGGACGGGGTAATGTTCTTTGAAACCATCTCGGTCTAAACCTCTGAATTGAACCAAATTGCTTGAGAAGGGACGCTTTAGATTGCCCAGCTACTTGATGGATGGTACAATATCAAGCGGTAGACTCTTTGCTTTGAGGCAAAAAGTGTTTCAATGAACCGATAGTCTGAGGCCAGTCTTGACCCACACAGTTCCAGCTGCAAGGTTCGACGGAAGTCACAAGCTTGAATCAGGGATATCCTGGGGTGTCAATTCTGTCAATCAGGATATAAGATCGGTCAGTTTCGACCACTTTAAGGAAGCTTTGACCTGATAAAACTTAGTGGGGATAGGCATTCACGGGGGTCAGGTTTACACTATAGTATGCGCATTGAATCATGTGCCAGGGCGTCTAACGCATTCCACCCCACCACGATCGTTAACGTTGAAGATGTAAGGTTTACTCGTGAAACAACCGCGTGAAGCGTATGTTTACAGTTTCCGTATACGACGGGAATTTATTTCATATAAATCGTGACAATACTCGCCCGTGATAGATGAGCGACAACAGATTTAGGCGAGGGAGCCCATGGGGTCGTAGATGGGGTACACTTGGTACTCCTTGCCCTGCCACACCTTGTATAAGTCGTCGCCGGCGTATTGGCGCTGGGTGACGATCTGGTACACGTACTCGTCGAACCAGGCGTCCGTCATGGTGAAGTTGCCGTTGTCGCCGCGCTCGTGGCCCCACGAGTTCTGGATCTTCCACCGCACCGGCTTGTCGTCGACCAAGTGGACCCCCGTGATCACCATGGCGTGGGTCATGAGCGACAGCCCCGTGCGCAACCGCTGCTCCTTCAGCATGTTCAACCCGGTGTTGAACACGTCGGTGTAGTTGTAGCCGCGGGTGTCCAAGATCCCCAACTTGCGGTCGGAGAACTTGCCGACGTCGCACCCAAAGAAGATGGGCTCGTTGTTCTTGATCATGGCAATCGCCACCCGCTTGATCTCGTCGATCTCGACATTGACGTACTCGACGGGCTTGCCGTCGACGACGTTGTTGAGCTTGTCCACCGTGAACAACTGGTTGTACAGGTTCCGCGGGTCGTTGATCAACGAGAAGTACTGGTTGACGTCGAAGTCGAGGTGGTTGTCGGCAAACGACTTGGGCGTCTCGACGTGACGGTGGTACTTCTTGTCCTTGTCGATGAATTCCCAGGCAAACTCCTCCAGCGGGAGAGGCGGCTTGCCCAACGTGAGGGTCAAGATGGTGTGGATCTCGGCGATCATCTCCTTGCGGGCCTTGTCGACGCCACCGTTCGTTTGCACCAACTCTCTCAACTTGAGCCCGTACTCCCTAAGCTTCTCGCTGATGAGGTAGTTGAGCGGGGCCAGCGCCGTCAGCTGGGCGTTGTCAGGGTAGTGCTCAACGGGGACGGCACCGTACTTGTTGACGAGGTTCACCACCATGTCCCACTGGCCCCCGTCGTTGATCGGGGTCTGGAAGATGTACTTGACGTACAAGTCCTCGACGTCCTGGTCGGCGGTGGCGATGACGTTCTCCAAGAACATGTTCGCCTTCTCAAGCTTGTCGTAGAAGTAGAAGTACAGCTGGGACAACTGGAACTTGTCGTCGGCAATGTTGTACTTGTTCATCACCCGCGTCCGCAACACGTTGCAGGCGCTGAAGATCCAGCACCGCCCGCTCAGCTTCTGGTTGTTGGCAAACTTGTTCAGCCCGACAACTTCGACCTCGTGGTTAAACAAGTACTGGTCGCGCTTGTCGTTGACGTACTCGGTGTTGACGACGTCGAAGAAGGCGTTCTTGTTGAACAGGTGTTGCACGACACGGTTCTTAGCATCGCTGGCCACCAGCTCCGTCCACTGGGCGAGCGTCGCTTCCAGCACCGGGTTCAGCGCCGCGAGCTTCAATTGGTCGACTTGGTTGGTGATATCGGGAGACATGTTTCGGTACCGTGTATTTTCCGTCATTGGCTTTCGGGGGTCGCCTATTTATATAGCGTGGCAGGTACACCCCCGCATCGCCCCTTGGTGCCTTTACAGAGCGCGGCACCGAGAGCCGCACTCCGAGAGGGCTGCTTCGGAAGCCGGAGTCGTGGGTTGCTGCTGCTAGGGCACGAGTCAGCATTGGGAGGAGTCACTCATTATTTTTCTTTCTTTTTGCCTAGTATGATCCTCAGCGTAGCCCTAATTGTAACCTCCCATAGTTGTCATGCCGCAAACGGTGGGTGCCTTATCGTGCTTAGCGGTACCGGCGATTACGCGCACGACCCGCTATTGACAGCTTACCTCAGACTTCGTGCGAGGCTTAGATCAAAACACGGGAAAGGCATTCTACCACACTAAAAAAGCCAGGCAAATGCCTACACAGAGATCTAGGAGAAATGGTGATGAACATCTGAGGCTACAGTGAGCCGGACGGAGTCGCCAGACCGTTCGAGCCCGAGTCAGAAGCCGTATAACTACAAGGGTGTGGCTGATCGGTGGTTATGCGCCGCCTATCTAAGACAGGCCCCCGGTTAATCCCTAATTCCAGTAAATGTGTGTATTGTGATCGATTTCCTGCCTACTGCTTTTGCTTTTTCGCCAGCTTGTCGTCGCCGTCTTCTCTACGCCGCTTCTTGTTGTCGCGGGCATCTTTATCCGCTTGTGTCCACCGGGGCTTCTTTTCGCGTTTGGCTGGTTTATCCAGAGTGGCGGCCAGCTCCTTCTTGTCGCGCTTTTCGGACTTATCACGCTTTTCGGACTTATCACGCTTGGTGGACTTGTCGCGTTTAGCTGACTTGTCACCAGCGTCGGTTTTCTCCTTCTTGTCCTTCTTTTCCTTCTTGTCTTTCTTGTCCTTCTTATCCTTCTTATCCTTCTTATCCTTCTTGTCCTTCTTTTCGGTGGTGTCTTCCTTCAGAGGCAACGTCAGCTTGATCTTCTTGGCCTGGACCTTCTCACCGCCTTGAGCCACCTTCATCTCGCCCAACGCCTCCGCCTTGGCCTCCTTATACTTGGTCAGCCGGTCACGGATACGAGCCTTCTTCACCCGGCCCTTGAGCCCCTTGATCCCCTGGACTTTATCACCTTTCAGCGCCCGTTCCCCTTCGATGATCGTCGTCCCCGCGGTGCTCCGGTCACTCTTACCGAGAATGCGTTGCGCCCGACCAAGCTTAGTCTTCTGCTTCTCCGTAAGTTGAAGCTTACGTTGGTTCTTCTTGATGTTTTCCACGTGGTTAGGCGACCACAACAGCGGCTGGGCCCGCGTCAGCGTCCGCACAATCCGCAACTTGCGCCCTTTCTTCCCCAGAGCGTACTCCAAGGGCTTGTCATGAGCCGCCAACGCCTTGTTCACCAGCACCGAGTCCTTGAATTGGACATAGGCAAAACCCTTACCGACATTGGTTGCAGCATCGCGCACAATCCGCACCAGCTCGACGTCGTCGTCGGTGATCATGTTGAAGTACCACCATAACAGCTCTTCCTGTTCGACGTAGTCCAAGTTACCCACAAACACCAGGCGCTTGTTCACCTTGGGCAGCGGGTGAGCCACGTGGTCCACCCGCAAGTGGCACCCTTCAAAGAAGGTACCGTTGAGGCCCACCGCCAGCCGCAGCGCCCCTTTATCGGAGAACACGACGTAGGCGTTGACCAGGTCCCGTTCCTGATGGAGAGCCTTGGCGGCAAACGCAAGCTTTCTCGGGATGGGCTGGTCAAACAGAATAGACCGGAACCGCACCGACTCCACCTTGCCGAACGAGCTGAAGAGACGCTTAAACTGACGCTCAAGCAGCTTGGTGGTGACAATGCTGACGGGGACGTTACCGACGAAAACCGTGCGCTCAGCCTTATCGAGTTCGGCTTCCTTCAAGTCCACTTGCTTTGCCTCGGTCGCGGGCTTAGCAGACTCCTCAGTCTTTTCTTGGTCTTCTTGGTCTTCCTTGTCTCCGCTTTCTTCAGTTTCTTCTTCTTCCTCATCATCCTTTTCTTCGTCCTTTTCTTCAGCCTTTTTCTCGGCTTCAGCTTCAGCTTCTTCTTCGGCCTTGGTGGTCTTCAATGCGCGTTCAAAGTATTCTCTTTCGAGGTTCTCGTACTCGTCCTTGGTCTTCGTGGACTTCTTCAGCTTCACCGGCTTCGCTTCCTCTTCCTCTTCTTCAGACTCTTCGTCGTCTTCGTCGTCATCGTCGTCATCGTCTTCTTCCTCGTCGTCTTCATCTTCTTCCTCGTCATCATCACCCTCTTCGGCTTCACGAGTGGGAATCTTGACTTCGGAGCGAGTCTGGCGGAGCTGACTTCGGCTCACGGGCCCATCAGCACTGTTGGAAAAAAGCTTGTCCACCAGAGAGTCAGTGGCACCACCGAAAAGGTTGGCGAATGTCGACATTTGACGATGGTTATGTGGTAGACTGATATATACACCCAGACTCGCACCGGTTCCCCAGCTGCGATGAGGTCGCGGCGCGCAGCTCCCCCTCCCTCACCGATCGCCGGGACCCAACTGCCGACACTCGCGATAACGGCAGCCATCGGCACCATACAAAGTAAACAAGTCCCCTCCTGCACACAACCGCACGACGCCCCGAACAATTATTCACTCCCAAATTTCCTCGACACCCACACCTCTTCCCCCGTCGCCCCCCGCTCAGCTTGCCCCTCAACCCTTTTGGCTCATACGCCCGTGTACCAGCTTACCTGCCCACACCGTCCGTGTGTCCCCGTACGCGTCCACACCCTAGGGTTGCCTCCCGATGAGCGCGACCGACGTCAATTCCAAGCTTCGAACCAGCCTGGTTTCCGAGGACAACGCCAACCTCACGGCGAAGGAGCTGCCGTTGACCGACATCGCGGTGCTGCCGCCGCCGTTTGAGCCTGGCCACACCCCGCTCTTGCCCTCGGACGTCCTGCTGGAGCTTCTGGAGATCGCCGCCGACTCCGAGGCGGAAACCGACAAAATGGACTTTTTCGCCAACACGTCCACCTCCACCGAACCGGGCAGGACCGAGACCGACCTTCAGGTGCTTTCCAAGATCAGCGTCCTCCCAACCATGGACGAACACAACCTGGACGTCGAGGAGTTCATGGCCGCCCCGACCAAGCGCCACCTCGACGCCCCTGACGACGATGACAGCCCGCCTCCGGCTAAACGACCGCGCTCGCCTCTGCCTCAGGCCAATGGCCGGGCACCAGCACCGCCTCTGCCGCCTAAGCGCGAAGATGACGAAGGCGACGATGAAGAAGAGGAAGAGGAGGAAGACGATGGCAACGTCGCCGATGCCGGCGAAGACGGTGACGAGGGCGGTGACCCATCGCCATTGGCTCTGGTGTCGCCCGATATCACCCACCAAGAGGCCGATGACGAAGACAACGAAGACGGCGATAACGAAGACAATGACGTTGCCGACGATGACGACGATACCAGCGTCGACCTCAATCACCAGCGGAAGCTCGCCATTGTCGACTTGATTGCCATTGAGGAACAGTTTGCCGAGCTTCGGGATAAGCTCTACCGCGACAAGTTGCTGTTACTAGAGCGAGAGCTCCAGCTCTGCCTCGAAGGGCTGCACCCGGAGCTTCTGAAAATCTACTTCAAGATCAACCGGTTCTACCAGGACAACGTCAAGCTTGCCAACCAGAATCTACTGTACCGGTTACGGTGTATCGACCGCGAGACGGTGGCGACGCGAACGCTGATCCACCAGAACTTCTTGCGCCAAGTGATGGAGGCGAAAAACACTCGCGTCACCGAGACCACCCTGTTGTGGTATAAGATCAACAAGGAGCGCAATCTGTTGGACCAATTGGTGGAAAACTTCAACTACACCGCGCTCCCCCTGCCATCCCCGGCCGGACCCGGGGTCGACGACGCTGACGTGCCGCCAGCCACCAAACGGGGGTTGAAGCAGGCGCAGGTAGCGCGCCTCGTCCACCAGCGCAACGTGCTTAACCACCAGCTCGGCGTGCTCAACGGCTTGGTCGAGTTCTCCGGGTTCCCCGTCGCGGTGCTGGACACAGCGGGAGACCGCGTCCCCCCTGAGCTCTTGTTGCGCCAGGCGTCGCCCGATGAAATCAATGACGATTTACGAGACATGGGGATCATATAACCTTGTACTACTATACCTCGGCGGTCCGCCTCCGTTGACGGAACTACATGACCCAACCGACTTTCTGCCATCGTCCTCGTCGACACTTAATCGGCGTCTATGTTACACAGTTTTACATACGCTTATCTTTTATTATACCGGATATTGATAACCCTGAATGTAGGATATTCAAAATGCAAATTCGTAACACCCAACTAGAGTGTCATAGAGTCGTGCTAGACTCGAATTTTGGAGCTACTAAATAAGCCTAAGCAACGGTTACAAGTTTTTGGTGATGCAATCCGCAATAGTTACGCTAATTCTTGGTTCACAAGCGAATCCTTTTTTTTTTTTTGAAAATCGAGCTATCAATATTTAATTCGTCGCAGCTTTAGGTTACGAAAGCCTAATAATTCTTTAATCTTTAGATTCCTGTACGATTGTGTCGTGCCCCGTAAAGAACAAGAGATGAAATACAATCATTGGTGAAGCTTATTTGGAGCAAGCACCATGACGATAGTGAGTGGTACACCTCGAATCATATTTCAGCTATATTGCCTCAAAAACATTCAAATCACTACCATCAGTATATCATCACTACCAGGAGACCAAAAATCTAAACATTATTATTTTTCATCCGAATGACATATAAAACCTCTTGTTTTTCGGTTGCCACTAGTCGCTGGCGATGATCGCCGGGCACCGCCTACCAGAGCGCGCTCCTGCATAATTCCTGGGAAACACGACACACAACCATGGTGGAAGTATCGCTTACCGTGGGTAAACTCGACGCCTCGTTGGCGTTGTTGCTCACCAAGGATCACCATCTCATCGAGTTCCCCACCATCCTTTTACCCAACGGGGTGAAGGCGGGGCTGATCGTCAAGATCAAGTGTGACCAGGACTTGGCGACGGAGACCGAAGAACACAAGCAGTTCCTCGACCTCCAGGACGAGATTCTCGACACTTTCGGCACCGCGCTTCCTCAGCCGCCCGTTCTCAGAGTCAAGAACGTCACCCAGACCCTCATCGTCTTGGAATGGGACCCGCTCGACTTGGGTACCGCCACGTTGAAAAACTTGATTCTCTTCAAGGACGGCAAGAAATTAGGGGCGATTCCTCAGCCGTTGACCAACAAGACCACTAAGCTTTCTGGTCTTCAGTTTGATAAGGAGTTCACTTTCCAGTTACGCCTCGATACCACCGCCGGCACCTACACTTCCGACGTCATCACCGTTCATACCCACAAGATGACTGATCTCAGTGGTATCACCGTGTGCCTCGGCGACTTTGCTGCTAACGAGCCGTTCACCCGCGAAGACATCGTCGCTACTCTTTCCAACATGGGTGCCCACCCCCCTCAAGATCTGATTAAGGTTGACACCACTCATTACATCTGTACGCGAGAGAACAAGGAAAACGAGGAGTACATCAAGGCTCAGGAAATGAACATCCCCATTGTTCGTCCGGAATGGCTCAAGGCCTGTGAACGTGAACGTCGTATCGTTGGTGTGAGGCAATTCTACGTTAATGACTGCTCCTTGCCGGAAATCTTCTCCAAGAACTACTGGGGTGAGGACTCTGCCGCCGCTCGTCTGAAACCAGTGACTGAACCTTCCACAGTGCCCCTGATTAACGTGGAGCTGCCGCTGCCAGCTGGTGTCCTGAAGGAGACCACCACCGAGCCCGAGCTGTCGGTACCGCCTGAACTGACTGGAGAAGAAACCCAAGAGGAACTGAAGACCGATCTCAGTGAGAAACCCAAGAAGGAGCTCGAAGAAGAACTGGAAAAACCCGGTGAAGAATCCACGGCTGAAGCCACGAAGGAAGCCAAGGAAGAACCTACGGAGGAACTTAAAGACGAACTTAAGGAGGAACCTAAGGAAGAACCTAAAGAAGAAGCCAAGGAAGAAGTGAAGGAGGACCTCAAGGAAGAAGTGAAGGTTGAGCCTGAAGTCACTAGTGAAGCTGATAAACCACTTGAATTGAGTGAAGAGCTGAAAGGCCTCAAAGAAGAGTTGAAAGAAGGCCTTGAAGAGGTCAAGGACACCATAAAGGAAGATCTCACTAATCTCAAACAAGAAGTTGAGCAAACGTTCAATGGCGAAAAGGCTTCTAAGGATGAATCAAAAATTGAACCTGAGCTGACCACCGAAAAATTGGAACAACCGGAAGCTGTACTGACAGCGCCTGAGGTTGAATCAACTTTGGAAAACTCTGCTAGTGCTCCTAAAGACCTCACTGAGTCAACGGTCGTGAACGGTAACGATGCCGCGGCTGTTCTGACCTCGCCTAAGCAAAAGCCTCTCCTTGATATTATTGGCGACGCCCCTGCGGTGCCCTCGTCGCCTTCGCTCGTTGATATTGACTTAGCGTCGACGGTGTCGGTGCCTGAAGCTGACGCCGCTGTCACTGCTGAACTTGCTGCTGCTGAAAGTGTCCCTCCGCGGGTGGACCCTGTGCCTGCTGCCGAGGCCGAAACCGACGAGAGTGCCGGTGACAGTCCCGAAGCCGGAGACATTGGTGCTGCTGACGAAAGTTCTGATATTGGAGCTACTGCCGCCACCCTGGGAGGGAAGAAGAAGAAGAACAAGAAGAAGGGGAAGAAGTAGTGGTAATGATTATGTATGGACTAAAAACACACAGTGTACATATAAGCTTATTCGCCAAACAAACGGCGAACTTTTTTGAGGATCGAGTCCTTTTCCGGGTCGTAAGGGTGGTCCTTCGACGGGATCTCGAGGATTGCAGGGAACGCGTTGGAGAATGAGTCCACTTTGTAGCGGATCTGGTCAGCCAAGTGCTGGTTGATCAAGAGAATGGCAATGTCGTCGCGCTCGGTGGTGAAGGTGTCAAAGGCGTCTTCAATCTGGTCAATGGTCGTCTTCCCCGGGATCACCGTGAGGAAATTCAGCTCGCCATTCTTGACTTCCCCCGTGCCAGCAAGCAAAAGCCCCGTCACCGTGTCTTCCTCAGCAATCGTGGCGATGAGCCGACGCTTGCTCATGGCCTCAGAACTCATGGTCGAACGTGGGTGGTGTGTTGGTGCGAGCGAGTGCGGCTAGATAAGGTCAAGTACTATGTGCAACGGCAAGCGATGAAAATATCGGTATTGTGACCAAGAATGGAGAAAGATGTAATTTGTTATGTTTTCAAATCACAATTACGCAATTGGAGCTAATTGTTGTGGAAGCAGCACGGGGACTCGATTTGGTGTACTCTATCGAAGCAATACCAGAATATTAGATTAGGGTCACATATTTAACATAACTACACTTTTGGTGGTAAGGCAATGCCAGCATTACATTTTCACCAAGTTCCTGATTGTCTCTAATCGTTCGGTAATGGCTGCGAGTTGGCGATGCTTCGCAAGTGCCGTCTCTACCCGGTCCACAACGGCATCCACTCGTTCATCCGAAGGTATATCCGGTACATCAGTAACATTCTCATCATCTTTTTCAGTAACGTACGTCGACACCACTTCCTTAGTACCAGGAGCGATTTTGTATTGCTCGCGGAGCTTTTGTGTTTGCTCGATGATTCGTTCCGTCAGCTTTGGGATATTAGCTTGTAGCTCTCGAAGAGCCAGCTCGTGGTTGGTGAACGTAATCTTTTCCTGAGTAAACACGGCATCAAGCTTGAGTAAAGAAGGAAGCACTTCACTGATGTATCGTTCAAGCCGGTCCCGTTGGTATAATTGGTCGTCGAAATTGAGCACGTCAAATTTGATCCGTTGATTCAACGATGGCATCGGAGTTTTGGCCACTCGTGACGTAAACAGCCGGGGGTCACTCCCCATCCATGTTGACAGGATCAAGTCGATGATGGCGGCGGTCTCGGTTTGGTTCTTGTTGCGAACAGTGTCGTTGAGAGCGATGTGCATGAGTTTAGTTAGCAGTTCAAGCGATGCCGCTGAGAGCACCGCCCGTTTCTTCGGCAATCGCTTAGCACGCTTGGTCACTTTCCACTCGGTAGCTGCCATGTATTGGAGACGCGACCGCGCCGCACTCGAAATGAATAGTGTAGAAGAACAATATAGGACCACAACAACCTCGAACTTAGAAAATTCCTTACTGGCTATCTTATTTTATTTTTTTTTTTTTTTTTTCAATTCTATATTGTCATCTATGTAATGTATCACTGGTCATCTTGTCATCATTATCTTGTCTTAATCTTAGGTTACTCTACATCAATCTATAATCACGCCTTGCCGTTTTCTGCGTTTTCTGCTTCTTCGGAACGCTTGATCAACTCGATGATCTGGTTGATCTGCATGTACTTGCCCCACCGGTACTGGGGAGGAATTTCAATCTTCACACCAAGCTTGTCAGCCCATTCGATCACCAAGCCGGGGTTATACAAAAAGTGCTTACCCACCAAGGCAAAGTCAAACCAGCCTTGTTCGAGATAACCATTGACTTGCTCGGCATCGTACAAATCACCCACACACGCCACGAGCAACTTATCGCCGAGAGCCTTCTTCACTGCACGAGCCCAGGGCACGTGGACAGGTAAGTTCTCCTCGTTCTTGTGGTCAGACCGACGGAACTGGACCGAGTTGTTGCCACCCAGCGAGGTGTCGAGCACGTCGACTTTGCCAACAATGCGCTTAGCCAATTCCACGGAATCATCAATCGTCCACGCCCCTGGTGCCGGCGAGTTTTCCAGCGCCGAGATTCTGAGCCACACCGGAACCTTATCAACTTTGTCACCAAGCCCTTCTCTGACAGCGTCAATCACTTCAAGGAGGAAACGAATACGGTTGTCAAACGAACCACCATATTCGTCGGTACGATGGTTAGAAGTAGACGACAAGAATTCGTTGATGAGGTAACCGTGAGCACCGTGGATTTCAACAAAGTCAAAGCCAACGTTGACCGCCCGCTTGGCAGCATCACGGAAGTCCTTAATAATCCGGTGAATACCCTCTTTAGTAAGAGCATTGGGCGTGGGGTAGTTACCGTGTTTGCGGAACGGTTCAGCCAGAGGAGCAACGATCTTCAGCGGCCAGCCACCAACCAGTTCGTCGGCCATTTGCTCCAAGTGAATATAGGGAGGTTGGCCCGAAGCTTTACGACCACCGTGAGCAAGTTGGATCCCGATGATCTGCTTCTGAGCGTGAGCAAAATCCACCACGGGTCTGAATGATTCGGCCTGCTCGTCATTGTAGATAGCAAGATCCTGAGGCGACAATCCACCTTCAGGCGACACCAGGGTCGCCTCCACAATAGGGTACGCGCCCCGAAGGGAGAAAGCACTGTAGTGAATCAAATGGTAAGGGGTCATCTTGCCATCGACACCAGAGTACATACACATGGGCGACACCCCGAGACGATTGGCATAGCGTACCCCCTTGATTTCAATCGGTTGAAACGCCTTGGGGAGCGGCTTACCATCCTCAGGAGCATCCGCCGTCCCCGTTTGCTTATCGGGAGCAGGCAAAAAGAAGTTGACTTCAGGAGCAGTCTTAACAGGAGTGTTAGCAGACATGGTCAGGAATACACCATTGTGGTCGAAGTTGGTCGATTATATACCTGGCCGAAGCTGGAGTTGCGTCTATTGCTGCCGTGCTTACAAATCGCACCATCTGCCACGACGGCGTTGACCCACATCACATAATTAGAAATCAGATAAGGGTGGTGTATGGGGTTGATGAGATAACTATGGCTCGTCACTTACGCTGGTAGTCTTTGGGATTTCCATAGCTAAAACTAGTGTTTGAATGATGAGGTTACCACCGTCGGTGACGTCATAGCTGAAAGAATCGCGGAAGAAAACGCAAGTTTCCATCTTGTGCTTGATTAAAATCTGAATTGCATTGTGTGGATCACGATGCCCGCCGTCGTGACAAATGATAATAGCATTATGTGAGTGGTATATCGTGTACACATGCTTCCAATAGTAAATTAAAAAACGAATGATTGTCAACAGCCGATAAACAATTGCTTTGCTTAAAAGCAATAGTGCTCTCTCAAGACATGATGTTGGAATACTACAATGTTACATGTTAATTTGAGGAAGATTGGTCATCGATCACCCTTATCAGTTGATTTCACGGGATTGTTTCGGTTCATCATAACCATAATTAATAAGCTGATCAATGAAACCCGCAAAAGCGAGTTTGTCAGCGGCGGATCATTAGATCCGCTTGGTGGTGTGGGGAAATGAGGCTGTTCGAGTGAAGATCATCAGTGTCATCTTCGCCGTTAGGGGATGTCACCACCAGGAGGCATAGATGGCAGGACGATACTCGCAGACGCTCTCATCAGATCTGTGAACGGTGTAAGCGCGGGTGTCCAAGTTCGATATTGACCATCAAAAAGCGTTGATCTCCTGGTCCATAGTAGCGTCGGTTTTATCGATCAACGTCGTGGAAGACCGGGATCGGCAACGCTTAAACCGTTCTCGCAGTGGCTGCCTAGTTGACATTACACACGTGCAACAACTTCAACGACAAGAGCAGCTTCAGCTTGTGTGAATGAAACAAGGGAATCTACAATTACAAGTTATCCAGGCCCACCGGCAATCCGACAAACCATTACCAACGATTCAGAAAGAGATCACGGAGTTGGATCTAGAGAACGTGGTTTTGTTGACGAGTGCCATGACTGAAAGCATGTCAACTCGCCGACGTCGATAGGTTGGGCCTACTTGGATACTAAAGGTTTTCTACCAACCACAAATGGATTCTATCGCTGGCGAGCCAGGAAAGGACAAAGTAGGAAAATTGAACCAGTCAAGCCAATGATGAATGGATATCGACTGCCATCCCATTTGAGTCCGTCGCCGATGCAGGAATCAAAGCAGAGGCTGACAACACAGTCGACACTAGCGCTAGTATCAGTGTTGTCACCTATCTGACTTCGGCGCCAACACCAGTTCCGCGAGCAACGCTTTGAAGTCGATGACCCTGGCGTGCTCAACCCAAACTAATGTCACCAACACAACGTTAACGTTGAGAAGCTTGGGCAAGAATAGTTACAACATCTACCTCTATATGGTACGAGTGTTGTAAGTCACTGAAGGACAAATGTAGCCTGATGAACCTAATTTCTTGATAGTTAGTATCATATGGATTTTGTCAGATATGAGCTTTGGTATAAAGGTTATCTTCACAGAATTTTTGGTTCAGAAGCAGAACTGAAATTTTGGTTATCATCACCTAAACCGCATGTAAAATACTTACGTTAGTATACCTTGATGGCACAAATCGATGTTGGAGTCAGATGGTGATGCATGTGTGTTCATGGCTCAGGGGTCACCGTGAACATTAAGTGGATAATTTCATCAGCAAAATCGTTGGTAGCATTTAGGACATACCTTTAATTTGTTAGTCATGAGTCGAAAGGAAATAGTCATAAACGAAGAATTCCTATTAATGTTTTTGTCCTGCATGTACACTCTCAGTAGACTTGTTACATCAATGGTTTTAATCATTCTGTCCTGTAATATTCAACTTACCGTTTGGTGTGTATGGTAGAAAAATAGGAAGGGTTTTTTTTTCGTCGATGAAGTAGACCATCGCGTAGCAAGTGTCCGGGTAACTATGTCACGTGACTCAATGCCCAGGGCCCGGTTAGGGTTGGACAACATCACCCCATGGCACGATTTTGTTACCACTACCAGCAGCATTGTTTACCAATTCATCTATCAGTGCGGTTGAGATTTCAGCTATTATGTGATGACCCCTAGTCCGCCTAAATCAGCTCCGCCTTCCTTCGCCCGCCCACTCATCGGGCATCGCCGACTTCGCACGGAGGTATTTGTCCACTTATCACCCACCCATCGCCACTAGTTGAGCACCAACATGGTCTCCACTGATCGGGAAGAGCCGCAGCCGTATCTGGGCCCCTACACCAACTCCCATTACGCTGCCCGCGCCCACAACGAGGGCAGCCGTCTTTTGGGGGCTACTTACAACGATGAGCGCCACCGGCTGAGAGAACGCCGGGACCATCTGGTTCCTCGCTACCGTGACATGCTGACTGGTCGCTACCGCTACCGTGAATTGGACACCCTGGACCGGGTGTGGGGCTACGGCGGCGCCAGCGAGCGGCGGCGCCTGGCCACTGACCTCACCAGCATGGCGCCGAACAAACCGCTCTTCCAGCGGCTTTTGCTGCACCACTACTCAGTGCTGAACCCGCTGGCGATCGACCCCAATGCCGAGGACTCGTTTGTCATGGATGACGCCCTGGTGTACTCGCAGCCGCTGTTGATGAGACCGCAAAAGCTCATCGGCCATTACAAGCGGCTCGCCGACTGGCAGGAGTTTACCCGCGATATCTACGAGGTACCGGCAGCCACGCGGGAATATTATATTGAGCAGAACTCGTTGATTGAGCGATACTGTGAGATTGACAACTTTTTGGACCACGGTCATATCCATTACGACACATTACAGAACTACGAAACTCAGGACGACTTGACACCAGTGTTTGAACACGATAACGAAGACGCTGATGGCGACAAGAGTCCGCAGCAGCAAAAGGGTAAGCGCACGAAAGCGGCGCCGCTTCCTGTGGACGCCGAGGGCGGCATCTTAGCCCACCACTACCTCGGCTTCAACGAAAAGGAGGAACACCTGGCAGTGGTGCTCGCCATTATCGTCAATTTTGCCATCAACATCATCTTGCTCATTGGCAAAATTGTCGTGGCGCTTCTTACCAATTCGATCTCGATGGTGGCTTCGCTCGTTGATTCGGTACTTGATTTCTTATCGACGTTTATTATCTTTGTTGCTAACAAATTGGCGCTGAAGAAGAACTGGCGCATCCAGCACTTGTACCCGGTGGGGAGACTGCGACTTGAACCGCTTGGGGTGCTCATTTTCTCAGTGATCATTGTCATTCTGTTTTTTCAAGTTGGCCAAGAAGCTGCTAAACGGTTATTTTGGCCGGCGCCAGAACACAAAGTGCCCGCCACCATTGGTAAGGACGCCATGGCCATCATGGTGTTCACCATTGTATGTAAGCTTGGCTGTTGGGTGTGGTGTGCGCTGAACCCCAACCTGAGTGTGCAGGCGCTTGCCCAGGACGCCATGACTGATATTGTCTTCAACACAGTGCTGTTGCTCATGCCGGCAGTAGGTCACTGGTTTGACATCTGGTGGCTTGACCCGTTGGGTGCGTTTGGGCTTTCGATTTACGTGATTGTGCTGTGGTCGCTGACGGCTATCGAGCACATTCAGAAGCTCTGTGGCGCCGCCGCTGACATTGAAGACTACAAAACGATATTGTACTTGGCGTACCGGTTTGCTGAACCCATCAACAAGATTACGGCGTTAAAAACGTATCATTTCGGGGAAAAGCTCGTGGTGGAAATTGACGTGGTGTTTGACATTGAGAAGTACCGCCTCAACTTTAAGGACTGCCACGATCTTGCCGAGCTGTTGCAGTATGCTCTTGAGTCGTTACCCATGGTGGAGCGGGCGTTCGTCCATATCGACTACATGGTGGGCAACTACAAAGGCCACCTACACTAAGCCCACCCCTTCCCCTTTTTCTGTGATGAAATGACGCGACCAACGACTTTGTATAGTAAATACACCAAAAGAACCTGTTAGTTTATTGAGATTACCATCCGAAACTCTCCATCAGCAAGTCGACATTGCGGTACAAAGTCTAATCAAGAGTAATAGGAAAGAACTGTTGGTGACGTGCGGATCGCTCAGCTGGTTTCCGAATCACCTGGTTTTTTTTGGGGATAACAGGATTTACCCAGGTGTACCATCTTTTGTGAACGAGGGAGATGATGAGTCGTTGAACCATCCAAATTTGGTATACGAAGAGTCTGGACCAATCTCCTTAAATCCCTGGATGCAACGGAATGAAACATTCGTTGGTATCATTGATTATTGATTCTTCAGCGTGAATCTAGATTCGTGGAAATTCTTCAATAGTTCTTGAAAAATTCCCTTTCTAATAAGTAATGAACTGGATTCTAACAAGAATGAGATACGACTAGTAAGATCATCAAGTGCCACTTTTATGAGAGAAAAGCGGAAGTACTACTTGGATTTATGATTATCCGTGAAAAACTTTGGAATCAACATTTTTCATCACCAATTGTTTTCATCAGAATACAGTTCGCCTAAAATTTTGCAATGTTCGTCTCAGGCCATGGCGTTCACTGGCAGACCTTGTTCCTCTATTTAAATTAAACCTTCTCTCACAGTCTCGTTGCTGATACGTAACCTTCACGTATATCTTGACTTTTGGCTACAGTATCACGCAAACAATACTAATCTTCACGTACCATACGCAAATCATCTGAACCGTGAAAGATTTATCAAATCTTGTGATAACTTAATATTGAGGTTAGAATCAAGAATTTTAGTGTAGCCCGTGGAAACTCGATGCTTTCCCATCCTCCAACCCTGGACAAGTCCTTTGATTACTATGGGTATCTTGTAATTTGAAGAAATGGTTTCATTGATATGAATTGTACGCTGAAGGCTTGGTAAATCTGGGCGTTGAAAATCTGGTAGTGCAAAGACCCAGGGCACCCTAACCGGGACGAACTAACACCTCACCACTAGTCCGCGCACTCAGTAACGATCCACCATCGTCACCGTCACTAATGTCTCGTCCGCCCGCATATTCCATTGACGACATCAATGAGTTCGTCATCCCTGACGAACCGATTGACACGCCTACCTCCGCTAACAATCAGCAATCACTGTCGCTGACGTCGCAAGGGGCGCTGCGATCGCTGGCGTCGGCGGGGATGTTTTCCGGGTTTATGCCCAAAGTCGACCTTTCCCTGACATTTTCCGCTTTCACTACGTCCACCAGTACCACTAATAAAGTCAGAGAACGTCAGTATACTGGTGGTGATACTTTGGATGAGCCGGTGTGGGCTACTCTCAAGCGCGACGGTCTGCAGATTCTTAGGCGCCTCTTCATCGTGGTGTGGCCGATGCAATTGACCAAGCTCGCCTCTACTCACCAGCTGCGGCTTGTGAACTTTGCTCAGGCCAATGGTCTCCGTCTTCCTTCCAGTCTTAGTCGCGTTGTCGATGTTGACGAGCAAGACGCCGGTGAATCGGCGACGGGGATTCTGAATCAAGATTTGGTGTTGGAGACATTGGACTGGGACTTATGGGGTCCACTCATATTTCTGCTTGTGTTCAGTGTGTGCCTTGGGATGCTGGCAACTGATACCAACGGAGTGTTTTCGGGGTCGTTTGCGTTTGTGTGGTTATTCTTCTTCATCATTGGGCTCAACATTCAGCTTCTTGGCGGTACGATTTCTTTCCTCAGTGCCATCTCGGCGGCAGGCTACCTGATGTTCCCCATTGTTCTTGGTGAGGTAATCTGCCTGTTGTTGCTTAAGCACAAGTTTTTCCGTATTATTTTAATGGCTGTGCTCAACGTGTGGAGTATCTACGTGGGGCTGCTTAGTCTCAAATGTCTGGGGGTATTGCCGGGAAGAGTGCTTCTTGCGATGTACCCATTGGCCCTCATGTACTGCATGCTTCTGTGGTTGGTTGTGATCACTTAGACGATGAATACCTTATGCATATATTAAGCGGAAACGTGAATCTATAAATTGATGCAATTATGCGAGGGCTACGGCCACGGCCGCGATAACCACCCCGAAGCCAGCGGGGACGAGCCGCGACGATCCACCCTCCAGTTCCCGCAGCGGTTGCGGGGATGCTGCCATCAGCAGTGATGCTACCGCCAACAGCGATGTTGCCGTGACTGCCAGAGCCAGAGACGACGACACTGGCTCAGGCGAAGTCCCGCTCAACTTGAACGTAGTGTTGGTGGGCAATTTAGCGAAGCCAATGCGTTGGCGGTCGATGTCAAATGTTGTATAGTAACCTTTAAGAAACGCGGCCCCAAATATCCACTGGCTGCCGATTCCTTGGATCTTCAGCGCACAGTAGCCAGGGTACTCCGCGTACTCGTTGCCCTTTACATTATCCACGATAATCTCGAGTGTCAGGTTGGCAAAGGCCACTGGAATTGATCCCAGGGCATTACAGGGGAAGGCAAAGTTGCCGTCACCATCAGCAATGACGTTTTTAGTGCCAAATTGGCGATTGTGAAGCTCAGTAGCGTTGGCGAGAGGAAGCACCACCCCTGTAGTGCCAGTGTCAATAATCACCTGCTGGCTGCGAGTCATGTTGACAAGCCAGTAGTCCAGATCAGATACCACCGGCTCCCAAATTACCGTATTGTTTGTGAAAAGAGGACGCGAGTCATCTTCGCCCCATAGTATGAGCCCAGCCAGTTCAGGGCGAGGTTGAGACAGCAAGTAAAGCGAAAATTGAGCTGATGGTATTAACAGCTTATTAGCCATTTCGCTTAACACGTTTTGAGGGCCGGCTCGAGGCAGAATCCCTAGAAGACCCAGAATGTCATAGGGAGCAAGCATCTTCGGCGAGTCGCTGGTAAGCCCCCAAGTAAGATTAGTGAACTGGAGATCGTTAATACGGAAATGAACGCCTTCGCCGCCGTCAATCATGGCAAATTTGACGGTTTCCTTAGCATACTCGTACCACTTGGTGGTAGTCGATTCGAGGGAGCGAGGGGAGTTGAATCGCGGCACCGAACCAACCAGTGCCAGCTGGTTGTATAACCACGTGAGGGGACTACCGGTATCCACCAACACCAGGAATTGGTCGTGATAATTAGCCTCCGGATCGATCACTGTGATATTGGCATAATAGATGGCATTGGAATCGTCAGTGTAAAGTGGTTGGACAAATTGAGTCCACGGCACCTCCACTTGTTTCAGTTGAACCTGAGGTGCTCGATTGGCACTGCCATTCGGTTTAACCACCAGCTTTCGAGACATCTTCAAGGTGATTTCAGGCGATGCTTTGAGCGACCGGAAGTCAGCCACAGGGTAGAAAAGCCCGGCAACCATGCCGAACCACAAAACCACCAGCACCCACGCCTTCATATTGTTGCAAACGACGTGAATGAATTGCTTGGGGCTTGAGGCACGGTATATATATGGGCTGCCTTTTTGCCGCGCCCAATGCGGTAAATTCATATCTGCACGTCAAATTGTCGGTGATGTCATTAATGCGTTGATTGACTCAAAGAAAGCATTTGCACTTTGGAAATGATTCAGTAGTGAATCAGTTTCATTAGCTGAGGTAGCCATTGAAGAGCAGGTACGCAACCCATGTTCGTTGCCTAATTTCTTGTGAATATAGCTAGAGTTAACCTTGTTGTTCTACATGCCTGTTTTGGCTGGAATGGTGCGCGTCTCAAAACACATGGCTGGTGGTGAGGGGCTTCAACGGGCGATGAGATTATACGCAAGGCGCCCATTGAGCGACGCCATTTACCACTAATTGCATTGTAAACGAGATGATGATAGAGTATGCTATTTTTAACTTCACCCAACTGTCGGCGACAGTGGTCGTATATACACCTCTTCGTGTCGACGCAGGGATAGGGTCGCGTGAACGGGGATCTCATCGTGACGCACCGCGCGTCGTACATTTATTAGCAGCGTGTATCAGAGGCGATGGAAAGTTGCCGACGCCGGTAAATTTTATTGTATGACATAAAGATTGGTTTCATTACTATAGTCGAAGCTACTTAGCAAACGTTCAATTTTCAATTTGAATGACGACCTTACCAGAGGCCTTGCCCAGCCCCACCTTGTTGAAGGCATTCGGGGTGTCAGCAAAGCTGCAAGTTGAGTCCACAAACACTTGAAGCTGACCTTGTTCATATAACGACGTGGCGTAGTCAAGCCATTTACCAGGCTTGAGAAGATCATACTTATAGGTGTATGGAAGCAAACCAAGCTGCAGCCGGATTGCCCTGACAGCGAGAGCGCGGTTAGCCCAAAATAAGGAGACAAGATCATCTTGCAGGTGGTGAATGTGACGATCACCCACAATGGAAACGTAGCCATTGGGCTTGGGAGCAATGATTTGTCCCATGTGGCCAAACAAGTCATTGTTACCAGCACAATCATAAATGTAATTGAACTTGCCATTTCTGGCAGATTCAAGCACAGGGGTCAACAAGTTAGGGAAGTCGTGGTAGTCAATTTGCTTGGTCGAGCCCAACAGCTGCACCAAGTCGTTTGAACGACCACCATTGGTAGTGACGATTTCAGCAGCTCCCTTAACGCGAGCAAGTTGAATAAGGTATCTCCCCACAGATGTGGCGCCACCGAGAATCAAAACCTTAGACCCTCGGATTTGGTGGCCTTCCATCATTTGGTTGGCAGTACCAAACACTAAGGGGATGGCAGCGGCCTCTTTCTTCGATAAGCCAGCAGGAATCTTGGAGACGGTGCAGTCAAGCCCACCAGGTTTAATGGTAACGTACTCAGCAATAGTACCTTTACCCAATGGGTGAGAGTATAACCCATAAACATGGTCACCCACTTTTAACCCTGATGATTGCGCTGCTTGCGCTCCCACAGCTTCCACCGTCCCTGAGTAATCACGCCCCACACCTTGCTTATTGTTCCAGAAGGAAGTGATGTAATAAGCCAGGTTGTATAAGACAATGTCAACTGGATTCAATGAGGCTGCGCTAACTTTGATCAACACCTCATCGGCTTTGGGGTGTTTCAATTCACTGACGGTGACATGAAGGGGGTCTTTATTATAGGCGTAAGTAAATGATTTGAAGGTGGGCATCTTCTAATGGAATTGGCTTCTAATAGGGATAATTGCTACTTATTTAAGTTTACAGCAGCAAGAGAGAATCCCATATCGCGTTTTTCCTTTCTCAGGGTAGTGCTCGGACAATTAACCGTTTCGGCAACCCACCGAGAGGTATATGCACTTTGTAAATCGTGTGAAATGTAATTAACATTTGGTGGCAAAAAACACAACCAACAGAACAATATGTTGAAAATTAAATTCCATCAATGAAACGTAGTTGTTACCAAATGCGATGATGTTCCAGTTGGACGTTGCATGTATTGCCCTAAAAAAAAAAAACAAAACCTACTGCTCTCGAAAGTTCTTGTTGATGACTGGTAACATCCAGAGTAATTATCGACGCGAGGCTGTATATCATCACAAGCTAAAATATATCAGCACCTCGGCAACGACTTTGGCAAGGTGGGGTTACATTGATTTGAAATCAAATCGAATCGTTATGCCACGGAATGATTCGCTCCCACATGTCGGCACTTTCGGAAGTCGTATCCCTCTAGACTTCCTCTAGACTGACACGACGAGGAGTTCCGATGCACTTGCGTAGTCTCGCCCGCAATACCATCTAACCGAATCTCACAAGCGTACGCAGATTCAGATCAAATCATTTGGGCATTTGGGAATATTTGCTTTCCGTCTCCATGAAGGTGGCGTCAACTTTTCACTCACCCACACTAAATCCTTTAAAGAGTTCGTTAGTTAGTGTTGGGTTATTCGCGACGACAAAAATGGCTAGCACCTTGCTTCAAGCTAGATGACAAGCCACGATCGACTAAAAAGATTTGCAATGAAACTGTGTTCAAATTTAAATTGTGTGCAATCGTCCTTTACTCATGTCTCACACAACCAGAGATTATGGACTTGATATACAAAAGCACAGCAAAATCTCACGACGAAGTTAAGACTTTAGGGAAGCACAAAGCCCAAAAAACCTTCGAACTAAATCAACATCTGTTGCAGAGTTTTGCAGACTATGCGCTCACTTTTCCATACATCAAGCCTGCGAGCCTCAGGACACACTGCATCTTAGTAAGCACAGAAATCGACCCCGCACCCGACCATGGCACGGCCTAAGTCTAAAGGGTGCAATAATTGCAAGAAGTTGAAGATCAAATGCAATTTGGCCCAGCCCCTGTGTGAATACTGTGTTTACACCAATAAGACCTGTGATTATACCCGAGTTGAAAGCCCCCCTGTCCGCACAAATGTGTTCATTATGCACTCAAACAATAAGGTGAAGAAGCCTCGCAGGAAGCCGAAACCAGCTGTGTCTGAAGTTTCAGCCGTATTCACGCCTCCAACAACGCCACTCAGCACCGTTTCAACAACATCCTCACAAAGTCCTTCTCCCATTTCCATACAATCGCTTCTCCTGATTCCATTGGCGGGCCATTTGGTTTCAGATGAAGTATTAGATGTGGTGTCTCCGAGAATCATCAGCACTCCAAGAATTCCTGCGGTATACAGTCTTAATAGCCCGTCAAAATTGATGGGCATCTCACCGTTTGAGTATGGGATTCTTCACCACTTTGAAACTTGGGCGAAGGCCAAGACCATATTGTCTAATGAAGCTCGTCTTCGGTTTGCATGGGAAAAAGTGATTCCCAGATACTTGCTTGAACTGGATATTTTGAAAATTTCGGTTTTCGCTTACTCAAGTATGTTACTTTTACAAAAGCATAATCCTCAGTATTTGCTAGGGGAAACCTCATACTCATCTAGTTTCAATGATGAACTGTTAACACTATACGAGTTTGCATTCACTAATTTTGAGTCACAAATCAAGCAAATCAACAAGTTAAACAATAAGATCAAAGCTGGTGAACCTATCAATGAGTTAGAGGCAATATCATTTGTCATGGGCGCAACAATATTAATGAGAGTATTTGGAAGACATTCACGAAGAACTATGCCATTGATTTCGTTTGATAGATCGCAGCAAGACTTCCAAAGCTTGTGTCTGGAAATGCGCAGAAGTCTCACTATATGTTGGCCAATCTTAGAAAGAGAACAACAAGCAGCATTGGTCCCATTACAAGTGAAAAACATAGACTGTCCATTGTCACCTATAATCCGTCAACTACTAGATGACTTGGACGCGCTGCCTCCAGAGCTACTCAAAGGTAAAAGAGATCATGAGGAAATAAATATCAAGCTTGCCTTGCGAGATGCTATTCTCATACTAAATGCTCAAGTTCAGCAATGTGTGGAGTTATCATCGGAGGTTCCTATTCACCGCTTCCAGCATCTTACCGAGGAGTCGTTCTGGTGTCAAGTGTACAATGAAAACTACTTTGCTCTTAGAATATTGAATTTGTATTGCGCCCATTTGTTGCTTCTCCAATATTACTTTGTGAGGGAACGTAATATGTGGATCGATTTCATGAAATGGTTTCAACAAGATAACGTATTCAAATTTGGAGGGTTCTTCTATGATGGAGATCAGAAGTTGTACGAAAAAGTGGTTCTTAACGGATACACAGCAGGGTGTCGTGACTTGTGGAAGATTCATATAGATTGAAGTAATACTATTTACGAAGTGAAATAAGAGGAAAATGGCTAGCTTCTCAACGAGCTCAGAATAAATACACGACATAAAATCATTTCTTTACAAACTATTCTGTTTATTTTCCAGATATCTGAAGCATGAATATGCGGAGACTGTACTCCACTAATAAAGGATGTCAATTGTCTTTCCGTGCATTGACTATTCCATCTTTTTTCTCGTTTCAATGCTCAATCAAAATTGGCGCACCAAATTGCTTGTGAATTTAACAATAGCGACCCGAATTTTGTGAATTCAACTATACGATCATGATGAAAAACTGATAAAGGGCCTTAGTCTAGAATGGATTGAAGCCAACAAGCCAACTGATGAATTATGGATTTCAGCGATAACATATTTAACCGCAAAAATTATATACGATGATTTGAGCCTCTGGCATTGTGGTATCAAGTGTAAGGTTACGTTTGGTGCAACACACCAAGTTCGAATCTTCAACGTCGCACACTATGATGATCAAAACGGATGAGTGAACAATCTCTGACGTCTTCACCGACGATTATGATTACAACATCCTGCCTTCCTACTGACTATGCGATAATTATTTTTAATTTGATTTTTTTTCAAATGATAACTGAATGAATGTCTCTATACTATTAAACAAATATAAAATCTTTACTCGGTGGAGGCACCGCCTTTTCTTCGCTTTTCACGCTCCATGCGGGCGATCTTCTTCAAGTCATCTTCCGACGGCTCGTAGATATGCCAAATAGTGTAGTGAGGGAGACCGCCAACGCGGAACCCCATCTTGCGTGCCATCTTACCAAAGGCTTCAGTCTCGGCGTGATTTTCAAATGTAAACGCCGGGAAGTTCACCCCTTGGCGGAAGATCGCCGCCCGGGCGAGAATCGACACACCACCGACACCATCTAAGTTAACAAGCTCGTCAGGGTTGCCATTGGGGTCACGGATGTAAGCCAAGTGCATGCGCCAGGTGGGGTACTCAGCGTACCCTTCAACAATGACATCGTCCTCATCCAATGTCAGCGCGAGCTCCAACGCCGCCTCCGATTCTTCCCACGAGTTCAAATCGTAGGGCTGAGTGCTGCCTAAAAATGTCGGGAGGGGCCGCCACACGTTTGGTACCACCACATCGTAGTCGTGCTTCATGAGCGTCTCGATAACGTCGCCGGGACACGTTTCGATGTCGACGTCACGCCAATAGACCCAGGTGTGGTCGGGCTTCAACGCCAGCGCCGTCAACCAATTACGGGCCCGTCCCATCAATTTGCGTCGAATTCCCTGCACTTTAACCGCGTGACGATCGCTGAACCCTTGACCAATGACCTGGCCAAAATCTTTACGGAAAATCAGCACCAGCCGGAACGGCTTGGTGAAGTTGGGGTGGTGGAGAGTGTCGGGATTGTACGCCTTGTCGACCTCGTCCATGTACAGTTTTTCCATATACTGTTTGTACAAGTCCAGTGACCCCAGCTTGGATTGCTGGCGGAACTTGTCTTCGGCGCGTAAAAGGTCAACAAGAGTACCGTTTTGGAGCGCTACCAGGTAGGTAAATACTGTTTCCAAGGTGCGGTCGTCGGGCAGGCAGTCCAGAACTAAAAAGGCAATGTCGATCTTACTATGGTCGTAAGTGAGGTTCATGAGGTTGTAAAACGCCATCGGCAACACGTCCTCAGCGTTACGTAACGGCATCAAAAAAAGGATAGCGTCGTCGCGGCCGTTGGCCAGGCCACGGTAGTCGCCAAGATCATAGTATTCGACGGTGTTTTCGTAGGTTTTCTCCACCGGGACCACCCCCAGCGGCGTGACTTCGTATTGCTCGAACTCCTCGTCGTCGTGGATCTCAGGGATGTCCATCTTGGGGTGGTGGAACTTGCCGGCGTACAGCATCAGGTCGCGGTGGAGCCACCCCACCGTGGCCAACACCATCAACGTCACCACAACCAACACGTACCGCTTTCGTAGCCACCGCAGCGGCTTTCTCGGCGCGAGCTTGTTATATCTGAGTCGTTAGTATATGATTCGGCAACATCACATTGATGGATAATCGCTAATACGTACATCGGGAGCCCCGCTTTCAGCTTGCCCCGTTCCTTCGCTGTCATCGATACGTGCCTGGTGCAGTGAAAAGTGTGCGTGGAAAAACTGCTGCACTGGTGGTCGAACCGCGAGCGAGATCACAGGCGGAAAAACAACGCCGGGCGGCGAGTGCGGAGGCAACGCTAGCGAAGGGTGGCAGCCGGCGTAGAAGGTGGTAAGATGGGTGAAGGCTACACGACGGACGGACTCGAGGAGTTTGTGGGGAGGCCCTGGCTACGTACTATGAGGTCATTACCTGAGAAAAAATGTCGTAAACTGCGCTTGAGGTAAGCGGTGACTTCGGGCCACGAGCCCTCTGTCTCTCCCTGCCCAGCTAAGGAGGGAGCAAAACCGAATCTTCCAACACCAACAACCCCACCACCCGTGGCTGGCGGCAAACAATTTTTTCGGGAGCGAACGCGTCTGTCAGGGCCCGTGCGATTTCATTAGAAAAAAGAACAGTCTATACCTGGAGAGACACGACTATGCGACTGTTCGCTGCGTCCACCGTGCGACCCACCGTGCGAACCAAAGTGTCGCAATCGCTTACCCGCGGTAACTGCAAAAACGCCACACATGGTGAAAGTGTGGATCATGGCTGATGCAACGGTTACTTTTGGCTTTATTGATCCAATCGTGATTACAAATCGTGTGGGAAACTTTCCATTGTCAATCTGACAAACACGTCATCAAAACGTGTAGCCCTCTAATCACAAAGTTTCAGAGGCACGACTAATTATACGAAATTAGGGAAAACGACTTTGTCGGAGAGGTCAAACTCCGGTTAGGCTTTCTCAGAGCGGCAAGTCTCGATTATGTCGCGACTCACGTGCCCTGCTTCGTGGATTGTGTGGCGCGGATAGTATTTATGAGATGGGTCACCCACCGCCCCCGAACTTCGTGCCTAAATGTCGATTAAGGTCGCCATTGTTGGCGGCGGTCCCGCTGGCATCGCTGCCCTCGACGCCATGGTCCATGAACAGGCGTTTGCTGACGTCACCTTGTTTGACTGCAAGCCCGAAGTGCTGGGGACTTGGGTGTACAACAGTGAGACCCCTCCGCCGTACACGGTGCCAAGCACTCGCGCCGGCAGCGACGCCCCGTCACTGCCGTCACTTCCGACACGGTTTCCGGCCACGACCCCAGCGCTGGCAGCACCGGACCACATTAACCTGACCTATGCCTCTCTTGAGACTAACGTTGAAGCCGATGTCATGGAGTTCACCTACTCGCGGATCCCTACCGTTCGTTCAGCGCTCACGCTAGCTAAATATGGCGCCGATCTGCCGTTTCGCCACCACCTGGTGATTCGTTCGTGGCTTCAGCTGCTTACCAAAGGCTATGAACACCTTATCCAGTTGAATACTACCGTGGAGCTCGCGGAGTGGCGCCAACACACTTCGGGCGACCACTGGGTGCTCACATTGCGCCGCCGTGCCCCTGACGGCGATCACTGGCGTCAAGAGCGCTTCGATAAGCTTTTGGTGGCTCTGGGTAAATATATCAAGCCGTACGTGCCCCAGGTCCCAGGCCTTGGTCTGTTCCCTGGCTTGTTACAACACTCACAACAATTCCGGTCGCTGGAAACGTATCGCGGTAAGAAAGTTGTGGTTGTAGGTGGCCTGATCCTGGCAATGGATTTGGTATACGATGTGCTTTTCGTGGCAAGCAAAACCCTTCTGCTGCGTACCCGTGATGGCCATCAAGTAGAGATAGTGGGGTCGGCAGCGTTTGACCATCCTAAAGTTGATAAACGAGGCCGCATTGAACGCATTGAAGGACTGACGGTTTACTTTGATGACGGTTCCCTCGAGGAAGGGGTTGATTGCATTTTATACGGCACAGGCTATTTGCTCTCAGTGCCTTTCTTACCTAATGAGGATTACAGCCATGGGCGATTACATCGAGTGTACCAACATGTGATTAGCATCGACAATCCGTCGCTAGCCTACGTTGGGTTTGTCGCTGGCGGGCTCACATTCAAAGTATTTGAATGGCAGGCAGTATTTGCGGCACGAGTGTTTGCTGGTAGAGCCGCTTTGCCTTCGAAAACGGCAATGGAGCAATGGGAACACCAACGCTTACAGAAGATCGGCAATAACGACCGCTTCAACTATATCAACGATGACTTCGAAGGGTACTTTGAAGGGCTCCGTTCGCTCGCCGGAACCGAGGGACCTGGACGTCAACTCCCCCCGTATAATGATGAGTGGCGAGTGAAGCTTATGCGTGGTCACCAGCGCAAACGAGATTTCTTCGAGCGCCACTATCATACACCCCCAGCACTACCAGCGCAACCATCAACGGAACTTTCATCGCGGGCAGCTCGTCTTTGAATTCAGATTCAAAAAAAATTCACAATCATCATATCATGTATCATATTCGTATTAGATATTACATCTATTTACGGTAGTCTAAGTCGCGTTTGTTGGGGTGGCTCATGTTCCACCAGTACCGGATCTGCGAGTACGGGTAGGTGGTGTAGTTGTAATCCATGTCGGAGTACCACAGCACACACCCGCCGAACTGAGTGCCGTAGACGGCCTTCTTGAGCTCGCGCTGGCACTCGTCGAACCACCGGTAGTACGCCTCCAGCGTCACCTCCACCAGCTTATAGGTGCCATCCACCACTGGGCGCGCCACTTTAGTGAAGAAAGTCGCCACATACTCGATCGCCAGCACCACCAGCGCGTGACCACTAGCACTGTTAGGTCCCGCCATCAAGAACATGTTGGGCATATCTTTGACCATAGCGGTTTCGTAAGCGGTAATGCGGCCATCTTTACCGGTCCAAAGCGATTCAAGAGTAGTGCCGTTGCGCCCCACCACGTCTATCGTCTTCAACAGCTTGGAGATGTCGTAGCCAGTACACGCCACCACCACGTCGCAAGCGACGTAGCGACCCAGCTTGAGTACGAGGCCGTGCTCGTCAAAGTGGCTGATGCTGTCGCCAATGAACTCCATGCGCGGGTGGCTAAGACTGTCGAGGTAGCTGTGGTCGATGATAAGACGCTTACATCCGATCTTGAAATCAGGAATGACATCCTTCCAGTACTTTTTCGGCGTGTGCTTCTTCATGTAGTTGATCAGTTCCCGCGTCAGCTTCCAGCGGACAAACTTCGACCACCAGCCGTCGCCCTTGAACATGGGGAAGCGGAATTCGAAAAATGACGCCACGATCAACCGCAAAATCCACTGGAATAACCATACTCGCAGCACTAAATTGTAGAGCCACTGCAACGCTTTGGGAAGCGGCGGCATCACGTGGTGCTTCGACCGGGCAATCTGTGTCACCAGTTCGACTTCATAGCCATCGTTGAGCAATGCCGGCACCAACTGGCACGCCGAGCACCCGTTGCCGATCACCGCCACGCGCTTGCCCTTTAAGTCAACGTCACGCCACATCGCCAGGTGGATGTATTCGCCCTTAAACTTGTCATGAAGCCCCCGGTACAGAGGGTGACGAGGGTGCACGAGCCCCCCGAGACAGTTGACCAAAATCTTCAGGCGGTGGATGATGGTGTCGCCGGTTTCGACATCGTGAATGACAAGCTCCCATTCGGCGTCGGCCTCGATCCAGGTGGCGCGGTTGACCGCGTGCCCCAACAATGCCTTCTGCTTCAACTGGTGCTTGTCGACGACCCGGTCGATGTACTCGGCGATTTCGAAGCCATAACTTTGCGAACGCAGCCAGTTAGTAGCCAACTCGCTCGAAAGGGAATACCAGATACTGGGGATGTCGCACGCAACCCCAGGATAAGTATTGGCGATCCAGGTGCCGCCAAACTTGGGGTACTTTTCAATAATGAGAAAATCGCTGTCGCCAAACTTCTGCTGACAGGTGATGGCACTGATGATACCAGCGAAGCCAGCACCAATGATACTGATGGTGGAACGCAGGCGTTTGGGCGGCCGCGCCAGCGCTGGCGCCACGGGTTCGTCGCCGAGAATCTTGCTGGTGACATCGTAGCCGACGCGGTACTTGCCCCGGTCGGCGTGGGAGTCCTTGGTGAGAGTGATGGTGGACATGTTGTGAAAAATCACTGGAACGACCGTTGCGACGCCCAGCGCTTTATACACCGGGGTAGGTGACCCCCACCGGCCATGTGAAAATAGGAGCGCTGATGACACATGTCAGCCGAAGTAAAAGAAAATTCCGAACACCGGTGAGGTAGATGTCAAAAGAAAAAAGCAACTATGAGTGACTTCAAAAATGAGAATGAAGTCACTTTATTTATTCAGATCATTGGCGATCGTTGAGATATCGGCATTTGCTCGTTTGGGGACTATAAGCGAGGCGACATAATTCGCAGTTACTAATTTGTGCGGGGCTCGTTTTCGCGACTAGTACCGCTGCCGTCAGTTTTAACTGCTTCTGATTTCGGTAGACAAACGTCCTCATTACTCAAATGGAGCGGGGGACACTTCATGTTATGCAATCACTTCTTTTGTGACGACAAAACAAAAGTATAATTAGCTTACAGTTACCACCACTGGGCCGTTAAATAAGATACATTTGGCCAGGACAAGTGTGTCTTGGTCAGTACAATAGATTCCATCAATCTTTCAGCTTGTAATCGTTAAACCTCGTATCGTCAATATCACCGAGTCATCCGAAAGTCGGCTGCTAGATCATATCATCCTAGAGTGATTTTGGCAGACGTTTGCGATCATTCTTCATCTTTGTGATCCCCGTTCATAAAAAAAAAACTGCAAGTTCGCCGAATTACGCCGTTAAGCATTAGCGATGCGAATTTTTATACCACTCAAAAGTGCGTCGCTCCTCACCCACCCATTGTTATGTACCGCCAATTTCGCATTATTGGGGGTTTTGGGCACAAGTTTGTCGCAAATTCAACTGTCGCACCTACTGTCGGACCCTCGGAAAATGAATTTCGGATTCTCATGCTTCCGTTGTCGCATTGATGTCGGAAAAGAGAGTTACGCTTGTCGTCGTTGCGGTTTGCGGTGTCGGAAATTCTCGACGTGATCTTCGGGTGCGTGTCGAAAACTATTCAAACTTTGTCGCATTCACATGCGGTTTTTTCAAAATTAGTGACGGACGTGGTGTCGCTAGATCTACATGTTTAGCCTTCGCCAGAGCGACGATAGTTCTCGAAATTTCGACAGCAGGACCGACAACGATCCTCGAAATTTCGACAATTTCTCACGGCAAGTGCGAAATTGAGTCTGACACGAACTGCGACTACGTACAACCGCGAATCCGACAAGCCAAGCGTCACCACTGCCTTTTTTCCGACTCCCGGTGCGCAATCCGAAACTCTGTAGTCCGACATCCGGTCCGACACTGTGGTCGCACAAATCACCAATTTATTGAAATTGGCGGTACGAAGCGTGCATTCCCCAACAACGCAGGCCCCTATACGGCACTACTCCAAGACCGTCGCCGAGGTCGACTTTACCTTGAATAAGTCCCCACTTCGATCCCTCATAAAAATTCGATTTCTTTAAAGATTAGCCGTTACTTGAGTTCGCCTCTTTTTCTTTCCTGTTCCTCTATTTTTTCCCCTGATTTTCGATAGATCGATGGGCCAGTTATCCGGGTAGTCGTCGCACTGTGGTGGCATTATCGTCACTTTTCACATGCTCGTATGGGGTATATCGCTGCACCTTGCCCAAAGCAGCAGGCAGGTTTCTTGGGTTAAGAACGTTGAACACAGCATCAATTTTTCGGATCCTAAACCTCACACCTTCTTCGACTATGGCGACGATGACTTCAGTCAAGGAGGACAGCGGCGACGCCCGCTTGCCCACGGGGGTGACGTTTGCCGGGGAGACGTTTAAAGTACCCCCGACGCACGACATGGTGAAGACGCTATTTGACCCTACTGTCCGCAAATCGTACTTGGAGATCGCGGTGGTGACGGCGTTAATGGCCAACTTATTGGTATTTTTGATCCCCGATAACCATGTGCGGATCGGCATTTTCATTGTCCTTTACATCGTGTGGCGATTGGGCTACAATTTCGGCATTGGCTACCTTCTCTACCAACAACTGAACTTCAACCGGTTGGTGGAGTGGGCGCGGTCCTGGGGGCTTTTCAAGCAGTCGTCGCCGGTGGGACGCTTTTCTCGAGCCGAAGTCAAGGCGCAACGAGGCGCCGGCTACAACCCCGACGCCTACCCGTTGGAATTCAACACCTGGCTTATCTTCCGCAAAGTCGTCGACTTGATCTTGATGAGTGACTTTACCGCGTTTATGTGCATCGTCTACACCTGTGCCACCGACAACGGCAACCAGTTCCTCCACGGCCAGCCGAGCTGGGTGGTGGCGACGCGGTTGGTGGTGGGGTCGTTGATGGTGTTGTTCAACTTGTGGGTGAAAGTGAACGCCCACAACACCATCAAAGACTACGCCTGGTACTGGGGGGACTTCTTCTTCCGCCAGATCAACAACGAGGACCTCATCTTCGACGGGGTGTTTGAAATGGTGCCCCACCCCATGTACTCTGTAGGCTACATTGGCTACTACGGGTTTGCCCTCATCGCCAAGCTGTACACGGTGTTGTGCGTAGCCATCTTCGGCCACTTCTTGCAAATGATCTTCTTGCACTACATTGAAAACCCTCACATCGACAAGATTTACGGTCCTCTGGTGGATGAGCTCAACCTGGTGCGGGTGCAAAAGCTCCGTGACCTCCGTCTGTTCGACAACATGAAGCCGATGGTGGGGTTGGCCAACTTCAACTGGTTGCGGGCGCTGGACGTGGCCAACATGGTGTTGGCGATCACCTACGGGGTGGTGTTGCCCGTGGTGGTGTCGGCGCTGGTGCTGCTGCTGTCAGCGGCGCTGCGCGGCGTCTACGTATTGTTCTGGGTGGCCGTCGTCGCCAAAGTGTTGGAACTGGTGCTGATTGATGTGTTGCTTGTGTTGCAACTGCTGTACAAGTACTTGACTAAATGGTGTCTCTCAATGGACATGCCGGCAGAAAAGGCGTTGAACAACTGGGCCATCTTATACAACACTTTGATCAACATGACCTACACCCTGTTGTTCGGTTACAACCTCTTGCATGCTCTCTCTGGTACTAGCGACTACTTCTTCAGTGACTACCCTTACCTCCGTTACTTTTTGGGAACTCTCCTCATCTTGACCCAAACCTGGATCAACCAGCTGATTGTGCTGCTGATCGGGTACTTTGGTTGGTTCTACGGTGACTTCTTTGTGCCGCGGTCGCAACGGGCCACCCACTTGACTAAGGCCGGTGTCTACCGTTATCTTAACAACCCGGAGCAGATCTTTGGCGTGTGCGGGGTCATGGGGGTGTTCATCATGTTCCCCACCACCGAAAACATGTTCTTGCTGTTGCTTTGGGTGGTTAACAACTTCGTTCGGTTCAACTTCATCGAAAAGTCTCACATGATCAAGCTCTATGGCGAACAGGAAGTGCTTAAGGACTCTGGTGTCACCAAGACGTTCAAGAAGCACTTGATCCCTGATGCCCTTCTGCGGAGATTGTCCAATGATCAAGAAGGTCGCCACCACCACCACTCGCCGCGGCCGCTGATTACCGAAACCTTAGACCTGATCATTCGCGAATTAAAGGAAACCAACCATAAAGTGTCGCAGCAAAAGATTAAGGAGCTCTCGCAGCTGCTTAAGTTTGAGAACCTGGAATACTCCATTGCTATCCATGGCCTCAGCCAAGGCCAACAGGGAACCGACTACTTGCCTAACTACACTTACGTCGGCAGCCCGATTCGGGTGCTGTGGAAGAGTCCCGTCGAAGGCCACCACCCGAAGGACTGGATCGGGTTGTACCGCATTGTCCAGACCCTGTACCTGCGGAGTAAGACCCTCTTGTCGTCGCACGGTAGATGGCACTTTTGCCCCACTGCTACTGGTGACATGGAGTTTGCAGGCGATCAGCTCTTCTGGGAAGAAGGCATGTACGAGTTCCGCTACCATCTCGACGGCAAGCACGAAGTGGCTTACATCTCGGAGCCGTTTGAAATCAAGGTCCCCAAACTCACCGTGCCCACCCACGCCGACGACACCGAGCAGTTTGCTCACCAGTTGCGCGACCAGTTGTTTGCCAACTTGTTTGGCCCTCTGTTCGGCATCGACGACCTGGTGGCGCTGTTCGCGTGCCACACGTCCAACATGGTCGAGGTGTACCAGCGGGTAGCGTACTTGCTCTTGAAGCTGACCGACATCAAGCTTCACACCCGGGTACTTGCTAACGACGACCAGGTCACCATCCGCTCGTTGGCCGGTAAGCTCATCAACATCCACAGTGTGTTGGACGAATTGCTGTGCTCCGTCACCAAGAAAACCCAGTAGACACCCCACCGTCTCCTGTTGTTATTTAAAATATTATTATTATATATACATAGTTTGAGGGGCTTGCCCCCGTTTTAGCCGTCTATCATGATAAATAACCCTCTTCGTAGTCTATAACCCCCTCTCCTAGTCTCATCACCACCGCGCCAACGCATCCTTGGTCAGGTCGTACACGAGCCACAGCACCGCCATCAGCGGCACGATCTTGTACAAATTCGCCGTCAACCCCTTGTAGGCTCCAAAAAATCCTTCCTGAGTGAACATCAGGTAGAGGGCATGGCCAACACTGCGGTACTGGAAGCCAAGCTCACCGCCAGCCATCAGCGCTACTTGGTACCGCTTCCGCAACACATCCAACGGGTAAATCAACACCCCGCCGACAAACGAGGCAAACGCCCCGGCACTAAGCTTCCACACCGGGTTCAGGTAGTCGCGCGGCAGCGTG
The DNA here is from genome assembly GCF_008704595.1 of Diutina rugosa. Lineage (NCBI taxonomy): Eukaryota > Fungi > Ascomycota > Pichiomycetes > Serinales > Debaryomycetaceae > Diutina > Diutina rugosa. Next base: position 101,459 of record NW_022995196.1, read on the forward strand.
TCCATATACTCACGGAGCCGTTCATAGATGGCAAAGTTGATGGCCACGTAGGGCGCCACCCCTAAAGTAGTGGGGACGATGCCTCGGTATAATCCTCTGATACCGCCTTCGTGGTTATACACCTCTTTAAGCGTACCCCATACCAGGGGCGGCTTCGCCAATTTACCTTTGTGGAGCTTGGCGAGATTAGCCGTTTGTACGGTAATTCTCGCTCGCACAAGGTCCAAGGGGTAGGTGACTGCCACCGATACCACGCCGGCAATCAGCCCCAGCGCAAGTCTTTCCACCACATTCAATTGGTCGGCAGGACCCTTAAGTCCAGTAAGCGACCGGTTGGCAATAAGCCAATGCTTACACTTTTCAAAACAGGCAAATTGCACCGCCGAGTAAGGGAAGATCCGCACACAGTTGAGGGTGTTCCCGCGGAACCAACCTCTCCACCCTTCGTCTCGGTACATCTTTAGGATGGTGGCAAACATCCCTTGGTACGCCTGGTTGCCGGCGCCAGGGCCCTGGAGCTGGAGAAGAATCTTAGCCCGCTCAAACGGCGACACGACCGTACGCAGGGCCACCCCGGCGATGCCCCCGGCGATGAGCAGCGCGTTCAGGTCCTCCTTGACAAAGTGCTTGAACCGCGAGTACACGTCGGACGCTTGGGGCTCCAATCTGAGCGTAGCGTCCATAACCCGGGTTATTGTTGATGGTGTGTAGGTGCAAAATGAGCGTGTCATGTGCGATATCGCACCCGATCCGGTGCGGCCCCGGTCATCGGCCTACCCCGGGATAGCGCAGTTTTACAAAGAAATAGGCAATCTCGTATAAGTCTAGAAAATCAGATATCTTTATCATGTCCAATAGTAGCAAAATTCTTAAATGCGATCGAGTTTGACTCGAAACAGAGCGAGGGAGACGGAGACATCGGCTCAAATTGGGTGCGATGACTACAGGGATGACCAGACAATGTGCGCTATTATTTACGCGTCAACCAGTAGAAGAAAATATTCAAAATGATTTTTGTTGAATATATAACGTGTTATTTGATTTAAATCTTTCATAGGAGTTCGTTTTGATTCTGTCGTAGTTGAATCATTAATGTCAATTAAGTTAGAGGTGGGTATTCGGACAGGGCTCAAAATAAGATAACACTGCGGGGCGTGCCCCGCGTTATAGTCTTGGCAAATTTGTAACTGGTCTTCAGATTAGAGCGAGCCCCGGCTATTCGCTTGCACTAAACTCCACTCACCACCATTTCTATACTTATTTGAACCACTAATTTCATTTCATTTGAAAAAGTAAAACATGGTTTCATCGGGTGACGCCACAGCGGCGGAGGTCGCCGAAACGAAAATGCAACCCTTTTAAGCGCATACCTCTCTCCACTTGCCACACACATGCAAATTCACGTCTACTCAATCATTATAACGACAGTTCTATAAATTGTTCCTAAATAGCCAGTACGACCAAGCCCATCACCGCTGCCATAATCAACAGCGGAGCCAGTATCGACCCGCTGCTCTGCTTATCTTTGCCATCCTTAGTAGAGGCATCACTAGACGACGCCAGGGCAGAGGGTGCAGCTGAGCTCGATTCCAGTGTCAGCGCGGCTTTCGATTCTCCAAAGATCTCCACATCAGAATCACTCAGTGACTTGTACTGGGCAATCGACACCTTTTTTGCTCCCGCATCGTAGACTGCGTACACTGACCGTAAAGTTTCCGGACCCACGTATACGTCCTTTTTGTTACCTTTCATGCCTTGAATGTTCACATCACATGTGCCGTTGTCATTTTTCTTTTGAAGCGATTTATACGGCACATTGATCTTGGTGATACCGAAGTCAAGCACCAACTTGATTTCGTCGTCACTCACACAATCGGCAGTGTTGGTAGTGGTATTAATATTGAGCTTCGCTGCCAACGTTTGGTAAATGTCGTCAGGAAGGGCCATATCGGCAACGTCACCATAGTTGTATGATATACTGAGAGTGAGGTTTGACTCAGTAGAGATTGTTTCCGACCCACCGTCGTCAAGAGCCACTGCCTTGAGTGCCACCTGACCTAGCACGTCAGACCGAACAAACCGACTCAGATAATTCGACAGCGGCGAGTATTGCTCAATGTCCAAATCGGCTAAATCGCCTACGTATTTGGCATGGTCCACCCCTCCAAACACAAACCGCCACTTATCGTCATCAGAATGTAACGAGTACTTGGGTTCATTGATAGTCCCTTCGTCTAATAAGTACCCCAAGAACCAATTATTTGAAAGGTCGTCGTCATCGGAAGAACTTTGATTCCACAATCCATATCCAAGCGACAGCGTCGCATACAGATAGTTCTGCAAATTCATCGGCACATTCGACAAAACTGTGTCGCCAAGACCAAGGTTGTCCTTGATGAACAGTACCCCGGTATCCACTGAGTTCACTACCACTTCGCGTTGCTGCCACAGATTTTTACAATCACCCACACAATCCAGTAACGCCAGCGTTTGCTTGATGGTAACGGTATTCAGGTTGGGAGCACAAATGAGAGTGACATTATCTTGGGAAGCTCCCAATTGAGTGTCAACTCTGAGCACTTGATTTACAAGATGCTCGCTGTGATATGCGGGAACAATAAGTCCCAGAGCAGCCATCGCCACTGACACCAACAACGGGAAAGCCAACATCGATTGAAAAATTAGCTGAAAGCAATAAAAAGATTTTCCACAAGATATATACTGGTCTAAATACCCAATAGCGGTGGGCCTTGACCTGATACAAATATCTGGCGTGTCGGTGCGGCGACGTGCGTCAAGTGCCTGCGTTCAGGTGCGAGTGGTGCATAGGATCCGTAAACAGACGATTTAGACGTGGCTAGAACGAGACATTATCGCCCCAAAACGGCAGCGACGAACCGGAAAAAGCCTAATTAGTTGACACCCCTGAAATCTTCACACCCAATCTCACTCTTTTGTGTCGTTTTTTGTAACGGTTATGTCACTTCACTATGTACATGATTTACGCGTCTCTATGTTTGTTATTCAACCACATCGATGTGGTAGTTGGCCAATGTGGTGGCCGGAAGCGGCGTCGGCGTTTCCACCACTGGGTCCACTCCGGATTGATTCTTAGGGAAGGCAATGACGTCTCGAATCAGCGACAGGCCGATCACCATCGCACACAAACGGTCGAGACCAATGGCGAGCCCAGCGTGCGGCGGACACCCCATGCTGAGCGCTTGAAGCAAGTGGCCGAACAAGTCACGGTAGTTGTTGATGCCAAGCACGTTCTCAAACACGTACTGCTGGAGCGCCGGGTCGTGGATTCTGCGCGACCCACCACCAAGTTCGACGCCATTAACCACTAAGTCGTAGTGTTCGCCATGGACTTTCAACGGATCAACCGCAAGCAAGTCGTAGTCGTCGACGCGGGGCATAGTGAATGGGTGGTGGGTGCTGGTGAACCGGGTGAAGTCGTATTTTGGATACTCGCCATCACTTTCTTCGGCTTCTACTGGATTGAAGAGGGGGAACTCAACAACCCACGCTCCGACGCAAATGTCAGCAGAAGCATCAACAATAGTACCATCGTCTTCAACTATTTGACGTCGCCATTGGTCAGGGTAAGCTTCAATGGCTAATTGGCGAAACTTACCGAGGGGGGTAGGGTTTTCGTAACTGAGGTCAGCGCGGGTACTAATGGCGACCACATCCCCCGGTTCGGCGCCAACTAGTTTGGTGAAAGTTTCCGGATCGAATTCAGTGGTCGTGGTGAACGCTTTGTCCACAAGCCCCTGCCACCACTTGTTGTCTTGTACCCTAACCACGTAAGGCTTGCGCTTAGAGTAATTGCCAGCATCAGTAAGTTTCTTCAGTGGTTTACCCACTCCCTTGAGCACACATGCTTCCACCACAGGAAATTGAGGGTTCAAACCACGCAATTGAGAACTGAGGTCAACGAATGTAAGCGATGACCGCAAATCGGGTTTGTCAATACCATATTGGCGAAGAGCATCTCTATAGGTTAATTGATTGAAGTGGTCGCCAGGTTTGACCTTTTCTAATAGTCCCTGAGCGTTCATGCGGTAGGTGTGAGCTCCCTTGACCTTGTTCCACACTGCATTCACCATATCCTCCACCACTGTTTGTACCTGAGCTGCGTCACTAATATAGGCCATTTCCAAATCGACCTGAGTAAATTCAGGCTGACGATCGGCACGAAGATCTTCATCACGAAAACAACGAGCAATTTGGAAATACTTATACACCCCTGAGCTCATCAAAATCTGTTTATATTGCTGTGGCGATTGTGGAAGAGCGTAGAACTTAGACGGCAGGCGGGTAGGTACAATAAACTCACGAGCACCCTCTGGTGTCAGCTTGAACAATAATGGAGTCTCTACCTCAGTGAAATCGTGGTCATTGATGAGTACATCGCGAATGGTGGAGGTTACCTTCAGTCTCGTCTTCAACGCCTCACTGAAGTATTTAGTTCGAAGCTGGAGGTATCTGAACTGAGGCGGTAAGTCTTTAGGTGATGTGTGCTTGAGTTTGTCAAGTCGAGCCGCATCAAGATTAGCCGGATTGAGTACCTGGTATCGGTCAACGTGAAGTTCCCATTGGTCGGTCCCAGGCTTTGGAAGTACGGTACCCGTAACCGAAACACAATCTTCAGAGGTAGCATTCACCGCATCCTGAAATACAAGCTGAACAGTGTCGCCATTGGTGTCTCGGAGCTCGGCAAACAGCTTCGTGGCGCGATTGCGGGGTTTGCGATTGAGATGGCCCTGAAGGGTTAACTGGGTATGATGGTGTTCTGGTTCGATATCTCGGATAACATGACTTGCCACGGGAAATTGGAACTTGGCTATTGTCGACGCCCGCTCGGGGAGGCTCAGGAGCTGGCGTAACCACCGCATTGTCGACCGCGTGCGATGAGATCTACACATCACGGACTCTTCAACGTATAATGCTGTTGCAGGATATAGAATGGTGGGTTGAAGGTTAGAGTTTCATGTGATGGCTACGCATCAAATATGTGAGGAGAACTTGTGAAATAGCTGTATATTGGTTCGGTGATGGAACCACTAAGGTGAGGACGAAAGCAAAGAGATGAGATAACAAAATGAAAATTACAAATCTTTAAGGCGTTTAACCCATTGCCAAGTGGCAACGAAAGGGTTCTTGCGTCGAACTTTGCGGGTGACCGGCTGAAATTCGGGTTGGTGGTGCCATTTGGAATTGCCTCCACCATATCCGTCGTGAAGCCCCTGTTGAAACGACTGTTCCCACCTCGAGTCGACGTGGCTATTACCGGGTGCCAAGACTTCATAAATCGCCGTGGCAATGGCGTTGTCGCTGTTGATCACGCTGGCGTCGTCGTCAACGTCGTTCCCCAAATCCAAATCTCTAGATAATGCCAGCACGCGTACATCTAACTGGCGTAATTCCAGAAGTATCGTTTCCAAGAGAAGACTCGTGCGGTCGTCGTTGCGGGGGTTAGCAATGTGGCTTCGATCGGGGTCCTGTTGTAAAACAGTCACCTCCCGACGAGGACCTTTTGCAAAGCGAGGCAGAGGTGATGAAGGAGAATCATAGATCAACTCCCATACTCCTCGCATGGGAGAGCGGTGGCGTTGTTTGGGCAGAGTAGAGAAAACTGGCGTGTGAAGAATAGGGTGGTTAGGAGGGAAACACGAGCTAGAAGCGCTAGGAGGAGGTGTACCATAGCCATGAGTAGCAGTGGTATCAATTGAAGACTTGGCCACTCGAGGATCTTCGAGATCAAGCTGAGAGGGTTGTTGGGACAACATAGTGAAATGAATACACTGTTTGTTAATGCGCGCATTTATATACTATGGGTGTGCTTTAGGCTGTTTGGCCGACTTCACCAATGGTATCACTTTTTGACGGCTACTCTGGGTAGATCTCATGTACAGGGGTACCGAAGTTGTGGAGATGTTGATCTGGGGAGGGACACTTTGAGTTGATGTAGGATCGAGATGCTCGGCGTGGCGTAGATTGTGTCTGTAGTATGTAGCCGTTGGTCTTTCAGGGGTTTTCGGTTCTTCGGAATTAGGTGTGGTAGGAGTTGGAGATTTGGGAATTGAGGTATATGACATAAGGAATAGATCTGGTGAGTGAAAGATTAATGTCGTCTAAGATGTGGGTTTAGTGTGGTCGGGAATGTGGTGCAGGACAATCGGTCCCACCCCCCGCGATCTGCAACAATTCGAGATCAGTGAGATACAGCGCTAGTTCGAGAGGAGAGATATATCGGCATTGCAGTATTAGTTTAGCTGAGGCGTTAAACCAGAATATCTTGGAATAATCTAGTCTATAATGATAGTTTCAGTAAGTATCATTTTGTTTGTAATCTTGAGCATATTCGGCAATTGTTTGGGGCTTTGCCTGACGCGGCGCGATGAACACTCATAGTTACACTACTCCCCGCCGTTACTTTTACGGACAAATTTTACAACGAGATGAAGTGTATTTCAATTTCTCACCAGTTGATTTGATTCAATTGAAACAAGTATCAAGCGACATTTAAAGTAGTCGAGCTTGGCAAGCGTTTAAATCAATGATTTAAGGCAACATCCTACAATAAGCTTTCTAATAGTTCTGATAGTCAAAAACGTGATGAACAAAACATCACTTTGAAATTGCTTTTGCTAGTTCAAGCTTGGGACTCTAAGTTTTTCACCTTCACGTCACTATCTCCGCGAAGAATTCAAGCCGCACGCGTTTATCGTCAGGGCAATGAGCGACAACCCCAAAGAGCTCAGTACCAAGTACAAGCGTGCCGGGCTCTTTGATCAGCAAAGGCGGCTACTTCTTGACAATTTTCGAGAACTGGAAACCCATGCCAATCTTTTGCTCAAGCTCAAGCTTCTTATCGAGGCCAAGGTGAAGGATGATCCACTGATACTCATGAAGAATAAAGGCAAGATGGCGGCACTTATACAAGGGGAAATCATCAATCAACACAACGCCGAGACCAAAGGTAGACAGAACGACGTTCCCCCCAGTCTACTATCCATTGTTGACCGTGATCTTCGCGAGAAGATCATCGACCTGCCTGAATTTCAACATCAATTACGCATGGAACTTAAGGACATACAACGCAAGATGCTTGGGGTGAGTGACGAGGATTATCAGGCTCAGCTCAAGCAAGAAGAAGAAGAGGCAGCTCGCCGAGCTAAGGAGGCTCAAGAGCAGGAAGAACGCCGACGTCGAGAACGAGCGGAATTAGACCGCGCTGAAGAGCGTAAGTGGAAAGAAAAACATGCACGCAACTTTAGCAACAGTCGTCACCGAGTGATGAAGCCTCCTCGAATAAATCTCCTGGGAATTAGACGTGAACGAGACAGATATGAACCAAAAAGTCGCTCTGAGAGTGGGCTTTCCAGCCGAGACAGAGACGATAGTCGGGGTAGAGGGAACCTTCGCAGTAAAGACGATGGCCGCGGTAGAGACAATGGTCGTGGTAGAGACAATGGTCGTGGCGGCGGTGCTGATCCCCGCGACTTCGACCGCAACAAGTCGAAGAAGAACTTTATGATGTATTAATGAGATTTTGATTAGGCTTCTTTTTGCACATTTGCATATGCCAGTGCCGTATTATTCCTGCTAACTGGAACTCACGACGGCGTCTGTAGCCCTCTTCCCCCAATGCTTTGACAGTTTGAACCCTCTTGAGCTTAGAATGCCATCGACAAAGCATTGTGTGCATAGCGTGTAATTTGTTCAAGTATACCGGTACCACGGCAGCTTGGATGGGCGTTGTCGGCTTTTCTAACAAAAACCTATTGGTAATTTTCAAGAATAGTGACTTTTTCGTGCACCATGGCAATGCCGGATTCTTTAGAGGGGGAAACTGTATAATCAATTGATGGATAATCTCTGCGTCTTCGGGGTATTCAGTGACCTCTTCTTTCATCAATTGTAAGTAGATCTGTATTAAGCGGGGGAGGTGAGGGCTGGCAGTGGAAGCGTATTGAGATTGGTACCACGTTATCGCCCACACCAACTGAAGTTGTTCAAACGCGTCCGGAAGAATTTCACCTGAAACCATTGGAAACGGAAGTGATATTTGGAGGCCCTCATTTGATTAATTAATGCTTTTGGCTTTATGAATATTCTTCATCCCACTGTTTCACATCTCGTACGGTGAATTTCCACGAGACGTCACCGCGCGTGTTCGCTCTCAATAACAATCTGACTACGATCCCCGTCTGAAGCCCCATCACTTCCGTCCCCACACCCCTGGCGCTACCGATGGGCAAGCTCCAGCTCAAAGGCTCGAGCAAAATTGTTGCCGACTACTTTGAATTTGCCATCAATACCATCCTTTTCCAGCGAGGCATCTATCCGCAAGAAGATTTCATTTCGGTCCGCAAGTACGGCCTCTCGGTGGTAGTGTCTGATGATGACGAAGTCAAGCAATACATTGCCAAGATCATGCACCAGCTTAAACGATGGGTGTACTCAAAAAAGATGAGCAAGCTCGTGGTGGCAATCATCCTGAAATCTCTGGGTGAGACTCACGAGCGGTGGGAGTTTGACCTCGACGTGACGAGCGACGATGACGATGTCGACGTCAGACCAATCAGCGAAGTCCAGCGAGATATACAAGCTATCGTTCGCCAGATCACTTCAAGTGTCAGTTTCCTCCCCGTGCTAGATAATGATGACTACACATTCAACGTTCTCACCTACACGGCACAAAATATCCCCGTTCCCCTCGACTGGGCCGATGCCAAGGACCCTGCCGTTGACGGCAAGGCCGAGAATGTCGACTTTTGTGGATTTGATACCAACCTCCATCACGTAGGAACAAAAGTGGTGTATAAACTTCGCGATTAGACTTAGCATTACCATAAATTACCTATTATACGTATATACTTTGATTTAATGGGGGGAGGGTGTCCGATCGCCGTCACCATACCACAGCGGCGTACCCCTCAGTTCGTCTTCGTACCGAGACCGTGATGAATCGCGGCGGTCATCGCGGCGGTCGTCACGGCGATCATCACGACGGTCGTCTTCATATCTCCGTTTCGGTGGATGCTCCAGGTATCCGTCGTCTTCATATCTTCTCTTTGGAGGATACCTTGTGTTCTCGCGAGAGTCTCGAGGTTCACGAGGCTCACGGAAATCGCGAGGTTCCCGGGGTTCCCGGGGATAACGAGAGTTATTTGAGGGGTAACGAGGATTCTCCAGCGAATAGCGAGACTTTTCCGGATAATCACCACGGGGATCGCCCCGAGGATCGCCCCGAGGATCGCGGAAACGCGGTTGCTTGGGGCCTCGAGGAGGCGGCCGCAGGTCACGAGGACCGAGAGGAGGTTTCGAAGGACCGGTGGGGGGTCTGGAAGGACCCGAAGGAGCTGCCTTCGCCGGGCCCAGCGGTGGGGCACCTGGATCACCAGTCCGGGGAGACGGTTCAGACGACCCTTCTTCAGCGGAACGCTGCTGCTCTTCCTCTGCCTTCTTGGCTAATCTCTCTTTTTGAGCGATGAAGTGGCGCTCATGGTTGAATCGCTTACGTTTGTTACCCATGAGGAAACGTGCACAACCCTTCACCCCAATCAGGTAATCGAAATTTGTAAGATAGGGATCGTCTTCCAACAGCTCCTTAGTCAGACACGAGAATTGATCAAGAACATCCAAATCATTGAGTTTCTGCTTCAACGCCATGAACTTAAACACCTGCTCCTTGCCTGTCTCAGCGTCAATGGCTGGCATGTACTTTGAGAGAATGGAGTAGTTCATTTGGTTGACGTAGTAGTCCAAAATGTAGAGAATGGCTTCCGATACCAAAAGCTGGGGACAACAGAAGTCTTCCGAGTTCAAATTGTCTAAAATGTCATCGTAGTTGCGCACAGCCGGTGTAGCCACCTGGTGCAGCGTCATTACTTCCTGGGGATTGATGTAAAGGGTAATGGTGATGATGGCAATGGCGATGCAGTGGGCGGGGATCGTCAACGGAAGCGGTGTCAGGATGATATCAAATGCCACCAACCAGGCGTAAAACAGGCCTTTGTAATCAACCCCTAACTGTTTGCAGAACTGAGTAACCAACACATCCAACAGCTCAAACGGCAGCCCGTTATTCAAGTCGAATTTGGTTATATGTAACAATTTGAACTCGATAGCCATAATGGCCCGTCTTTGCCGGTCTAAATTGCGTTCTTCATTGAAGCTTTCCTGCTCCCGAATCCGGTTCGACACTTGCTGGATCTCTTTTAGCTTTTTGATACATTCTTCATTTTTCGTCGCCAAAAAGAGACACGCCATCGCCACCACAAACGGGTCTTTCTCCATATCCTTGATGAGATCAAAGTCACTCAGTTGAAGCAGGGTCAGGTTTTTGTTCATGTGGGCAGTAACGATGTCGCCGGGGTTCATATCTTCAAACCGGTTGAACAAGAAGAACCTCTGGAAGTAGTTCATCGTAGTTCCAAGCACCCTGAGGGGAAACTTGAAGTGTCTCACCACCTGAAACACAAACTGGTATACCAGATGCTTGCGCTGGTTGTAGATGAGCTTTTTGCTGTCGGAGATGGTTTGACTGTGAAGGTGCAGAATCTCGTTCGGCGTCAAAAACGGACGCGCCAACTGGAGGATGATCGCCTGGTCGGGCTTGATCTCCCTCGGGTCCTTCGCCTCCCTCAGCTCCTTGCTGTCCCGGCCATCTCGCGCCACCGGTTCTCGAGAGTCAGTCATGGTCGTCAGTCGCACTCAAACGCTCGACCGCGATGATCAACACATACCCCATAGCGAAGTACATCCACAAGCAACGTGCCTTACCTGTTTGACTTGGATTTAGTTGACACTAGGGCAATAAATGTGAACTGGTTGCAATTGCCAGTTTCTCCCATTCGATTCAGTGTGAGCGATTGACTCGTGCTCGTTTTGTGTTGACTCCAGGCACACGCCATGTTTACTGTATTCAATCACTTCAACAACAAAAGCAAGCATCAGACCACACTACCTACACTACAGTACTGACTTTCCCTATTAAAAATTTCTAGGCAAAGTGGCGAAGATTGTTGAAAACATGTATTTATCAATTCCCCAATTGATATTACGGTAGTGTGACCGTCTATGAAGTTCCCCAACCCCATAGATGGCCAACACCATAGTTGATAGATATTAAAAGCAAAGTAAAACACATATAAAAACCCTCACGTCACCATTATTTCCAAATTATAGGCAATAGATATATTCAACAGACAAACACAAACGAACAAGCAACCGTAGAGACCAAGACATGTTCATGTCGTCTAGAATCTCCGGTTAGCCTTACGACTCTTCAAGTACTTGTGCAAAATGGTACCGAAAATGGCACACCCAGCACAGAAGAGCAACACGAATACCAAAATCACACCGGCGGGGAACATCGTCTATCACCGGGCTATAGAGGATCAACGTTACCTTTTATATGACTAATTTGGTTACGAGTCACCGTCGTGACCAACCCTAGCTTTGTGATGTCCACTGTAGGACAAAACCCAAATGACCACCCGTTGCAACAGCTTCACGTGGCTCCGGAAATTCCTAGAAATGCTACGGCAAACAAGGTATGTGTATGGATAGCTAAGGGGCAGTTAAGAGGTTGGAATCTCATCCTTGACCTTCGAAGCTTTGGCGCCAATATTGCCGTGTGACGTCAAGTTTACGGTAAACTAGCATGTTTTGAGCGATGGTTGCTAGGGGACGGTATTGCCGGTAAAATTTGGTTTGCGGTTTCGGGTGGTTTGTGGCCGATATCCTGACGGCCCCATTAACTATTCCCGAAACTTTGCCACCCGCCGTTCCGTGTTAGTTGCCACCACCTTCGGGTTAGGGACAGTGTTGACTTTTAAGTAAGGCACGCGGCCGTATCTGGTTTTTGTCAAATGCAACGATATTTGCGCCCGCTAGGTGAATGAATACTAATATCCACGGGACTCGGCTCCAGTCAAATTATATCGCTCAACTACACTCTCCACAAAAACTTCGTTAGGCCTCTTCCTCAAAAGCGACCTCTCCTGCCATCGCTTCACGCTCATCGCTCGCTATAGGCGCACCGCCAAATGCCAGGGTCGTGTGGGCAAGGTCCGTGCGCGATCAAGCACTCCTGGCAGGCGCCACGTTCGGAAATAATCCCCAATTTCCGCTCCGCCACCTCATAGTGAAGCTGAGGCATGAATATCAAGGTAAACATAAATACATCACTTTAGCTCTACTCGTGCCTCAAACCTAGTCGCCACAAAAACCTCTTTGATTGTCTTTTCCACTCGCCAAACACCAGGGCGGGTTTATTTGCAAGCGTCGCGTGTAATCAGCCTTTCCAAGATTTTCGCACCTGATAGAGAACACATCATGATCAGAACCCAGAAGTGGATGGCGCTTTTGACGGGGTTGGTGGTGTTGGGGACCCTCATGGTGTTGTTACGGGATAATAACCGTCCGTTTATCCCCAACACCACCCCGTTCAACCCGGGGTCGGCGGTAAACGCCGGCAACGCCAACGTGGCTCGGCCACCGGCGGCGCCCTCGGCCGCCAACACCGGGGCGGAAAAGGTCAACGAAGAGCTCAAACAGGGCGTGGATAACGTCGACGAAGGCAAAAAGGTGGCCGAAGCCATCGCTGATGCCGAAAACAAGCCGGCGCTGCCATCGAAGCTGCCAGAAAAGGCGCTTGAAGACGCCGAGAGAGCTCAAGAACAGGGCGATAAGGTGCCGGCAAACGTCGTCGGTGATGCCGAGAGCAAGAAGCCCGACTTGACACAAATGGCAGGGTCTACCGGGGCTCTCAAGTACTTCAAGCTCGTGCAAGACCCCGACAACCAGCCCACCGATGGTAAGGTGAGAGGGGCGTTCGTCACCCTTGCGAGAAATCTGGATTTGTATTCGCTTATCACTTCAATTAAGGGTGTGGAAGACCGGTTCAACCACCGCTACCACTACGACTGGGTATTCTTGAACGACGAAGAGTTCAGTGACGAATTCAAAAAGATCACCCTGGCCATCATCTCTGGTAAAACCAAGTATGGCGTCATTCCTAAGGAACACTGGCTGTACCCGACTTTCATTGACCAGCAAAAGGCCGCCGAAGTCAGACAACAGATGAAGGAAGACAAAATCATCTATGGTGATCTTGAGCTGTACCGTCACATGTGTCGTTTCGAGCTGGGTTTCTTCTGGCGCAATCCGTTGATGGATGAGTACGACTGGTACTGGCGTGTGGAACCCGACACCACCATCTACTGCGACTTGGAGTACGACTTGTTCAAGTACATGCAAGACAACAATAAGGTGTACGGGTTCACGATCTCGATCCACGAATTTGAAAAGACGATCAAGACTCTTTGGAAGACGCTGATGCTGTTTGTCAAAGAACACCCTGACTACATTGCTGACGACAACTCGATGGACTTCATCTCGGACAATAATGGCGAAACCTACAACTTGTGCCACTACTGGTCGAACTTCGAGATCGCTAACCTCAACTTCTGGAGACTGAAGCCTTATGTCGACTACTTTGAACATTTGGATAAGGCCGGTGGCTTCTTCTACGAACGGTGGGGTGACGCTCCTATTCACTCGATCGCGGCGTCGTTGTTTTTGCCTAAGGACAAGATCCACTATTTCGAGGATGTGGGCTACCGTCATGGGGTCTATACCCAATGTCCGGTCAACAGCGACTACCGGGCCAAGCACAAGTGCTACTGTGACCCAGCGAAGGACTTCACCTTTAAGGGCTACTCTTGTGGCAAAAAATGGCACGACGTCTTCGACTACCCCAAGATGAAAGGGTGGGAGGACTATCAATAGTAGACCACATAGTAAAAGCATTAATTTTCTTGCGTCATTCGTAGATTGGCGTTGCATTGTCCGCCTCGCGCCGGCGACAAAAGTAAACAATTATTTATAGCTAGCTTCCTCAGTGGTGCTGTGGAATGCATTTCAGAATGTCTACTAAATGTTTCACTATAATCTGTCAAACTTTAGCACAAAGCGACAGCAGCGAACGATCGGAACGAGATTGATCGTACGACGGCGTTGAGATTTCGGGCTAGCCCCCCTTCCGCGTGGGGGAACAATAGCGGCTGCAAACCTTCGTAAATGCGCAAGCCCTCAAATGAAACTGGGTTTTAGGGTGGGTAAGTCGTGGCACACTGGGCTTCATACGATTTGTACCTTCCTATTTTTGGGTGGTTTTAGTTGCTTTACGAGTATCATGGTTGCCGCTTTTAACTAATGACGCTGTTCCTTCGCCAGACATTTTAAGACGCGATTGGAAAGCGCGAGTGTCCGGAGGGGATACGTGTCCGATATCACACGCGATTTTATCTGCAGTACGCAACCCCGTGCCATGGGCGCGGTGTTCAGCGAAGGAATCGAGGTTTTTCACTTTCATCGCTCACCATGGTCAACCGCCTGAACGCCCGCATCGTGCGGTTTGGTATCTTTGCCGTGATCTTGATTGTGTGTGGGTACATTCTTCTGAGGGGCCTGTCCTACGACACGGTGGTGCCTCTGAACCGGGAAAGCGCCGCCCAAGCGGGATCGCAAAAGCAGACGCAACAGCTGGTGGTTGAAGCCAAGCCGAAGAAGAAGGGTAAGGTCAAGGCGACGTTTGTCACCCTTGCCCGCAACAAAGACTTGCATGGGCTCATGGACCTGATCCGCAGTGTTGAGGATCGGTTCAACAGCAAATACCACTACGACTGGGTGTTTTTGAACGACGACGACTTCAATGACGAATTCAAAAAGTACACGCTGAACTTGGTGCTGGGGCAAACCCACTACGGGAAGATCCCCACCGAGCAGTGGTCGTTCCCTGAATGGATCGACACCGCCAAGGCCGCCGCCGCCAGAAAGAAGATGGAGGAAGACAAAGTCATCTACGGGGGGTCGATCTCCTACCGTCACATGTGTCGGTATGAACTGGGTTTCTTTTTCCGCCACCCGTTGATGGATGAATACGAGTACTACTGGAGAGTCGAACCCGACATCAAGATCTTCTGCGACATTGACTACGATGTGTTCCAATTCATGAAGGACAACGACAAGGAGTACGGGTTCACCATCACCCTCCCCGAATACAAGGCCACCATTCCTACCCTCTGGGAGACTACTCAACGTTTCATCAAGGAGTTCCCGCAATACTTGCACAAGAACAACTTCATGAAGTGGGTGTCTGACGACGAAGGTGCCACCTACAACGGGTGCCACTTCTGGCTGAACTTCGAAGTGGGTTCGCTCAACTTCTGGAGATCTGAAGCGTACTTGAAGTACTTTGACTACTTGGACAAGGCCGGTGGGTTCTTCTACGAACGTTGGGGTGATGCTCCCGTCCACTCGATTGCGGTGTCGTTGTTCATGGACAAGTCGAAGATTCACTTCTTCGGCGACGTCGGGTACTTCCACAACCCCTTCCACCAATGTCCCTTCGACGAAGCGACGAGAATCAAGAAGAAGTGCGTGTGCAACCCGGAAAAGGACTTCACTTGGAAGGACTACTCGTGCACTGAGGAGTTCCACACTAAGCAAGGTTTGCCCAAGCCCCAAGGTTGGGAAGCGTTTTCTGGCTAGACTTTATATATGACAAATCACAAACATTTGGAAAGCTTAAACCCATTTTTTTTTTTCCCAATTTTTATCATTTAGGTATTGTCTCAGGTTATTCTACATCGCGGGAACCCCCGATAACTCTGCCATGTAAACGCCATGCACATACACACGCCACTCAGCATCGACGCTGTGGTCTCAAGCCGGCATGTAAACCCGCTTAGCCTAGCGCTCACTCATGTACAAGGCCCCCCTGCCGGACCAGTCAGCAGTTTGATTTACAGGCCATCACCATAGACAATCTAGGTACGATTTTTCACCAAGCGACACTGTACCATCGTCCATCGCGTAACCCCCGCCAAACGTTCGTTTGGGGATCGTCGGTGCCGATTTGGGGCCAGCAGAGCGTCCGCCTCGTGGCATTAAGGCAGCCTCACGCACGAAACATATCGCTGTGAAACACCCTGTACATAGGCGATCAAAACCACCCGACCACACCACCTAACTCAACAAATAAATTCCCTCCGCCACTCCTTTCAAGTTTAGCAGTGGATTTTTTTCGCTGGTGGTAGTGGACTGTGTTCGAACTCCCGTCATCTTTATCTCACCATTACTTCCCCGTCATTGAAATCACCGTCCCCTACTATGAGTGCTGATGTCCATACCCGTCTTCGGCGACGCCGTCCGCAAGTATTAGAAATACCAACGGCGAAAAACGCTGACCTAGCGCTTCGAATTGTGCTGCCAGGCCTCCCGCCGCTGGTGATCACCGAGAAATCATCACACACGCTCAAGATGTCTCAAGTGATCCAACGCCAGCAGCAGCAGATCATTGCCCTGATGAAGGAGGCTCAAGACGCTCAGACTACGGTGACTACCCCTCCTGACAAGGCGGTCAAAAACGAAGAGGATGATGACGATGACTCGGATTTGTCGGCACCTAAGCTTAACGTACTGGCGGCGTCCAGTGATACCCCCACTCTGGCCAGTAAACGGTTAAAGCGGGACAATGTACCTACCCCTCTTGACATTGGGTTGATCAACGATAAACTGGCGCGGCCGCTGATTCATCTGGCGCCGATCCGCCCGGCAATGAGCCGCGTGGGTGTACCACCTATGAGACGTCGCCCTCTCCCCCAGATACGCCGTGTCTACCGCCCGTTCCCCAACACCCACGTTACCTACCAAGCCTACCCTCAAGAGTATGCTGTGCCCTACGTGGCGGTGCCTCAATGGACGCCGTACCCACCGCTCTCAGCATACCCTTACCCTCACCCGGTAGCGGCTCGCAGACGGCATCGCCCGACGCCGATACCAGCCACGCCTAAGCATCAGGCTAAGTCGGGGAAAGTGACCGACGTCTACCACGGCGACTATACTCGCGCGGCGCCATTGCTGCTGCAACCGTTGCTGGCTCAACGGGAAGCGTTTGATCAGCGCCTGAGTCTGAAGCTTGAGGAAGACCGGATGCCAGTGCTGGAGGATGAGGTTAAGGAAATGCAAGCGAAATACGACCAGGGCAACGTCAGCAAGACTAATACCAGCGAGATTTTTGGCTCCATCAGCTTGATGGACGAGCTGGTATACAAATTTCGCATCTTCCGCAAGTCAACTCCAGAGCAACTAGAATCCGGTTTAGGGGGAAAAAAGGAGACTAGTGATGCCGTCGGAGCCGACGACGATAAGGTGACGAACCCGAGTGGGGCGAAAGATCACGAACTGGAAGCTGATTGGCTCCGCCTGGAAAAGGAAAAATTCCTCAAGATCTGTGAGACTCTGTGGGACACGTTTGTCGACAGCCGAACCAAGCATGCCGAAAAGTAGTAACTTCTTACCTTGACACTTTCTTGATTTCCTGGAACATATGCATTACTTGCCGTGATTGAAATACAGCTAGTTTTTGACCATATCATTAATACAAACTTCGAGAGACTTGATGTTAGAGAATTGCTGTCGCTGCGTCAAACTGCCAGAGTAACGCAAAACTAAATGCTATGCGGTAATTTACCTTGGTCGCCAAGATACATTGGTCTCTAGTCGTTTTAGTACCGAAAAAGGTGCAGTAAAGATATAATGAAGCAATTGTGGTCCAACGATGTTGATTTGTATTAGCAAGTGTGCCTGCGGTACAAACTGGTGGATGCAACTAAATAAACAACGTCACCGACTCTCAACTTGTCGAATAGTTAAGTAAGAGCAAAAAACTGCCATTCAGCTTGTTAGAAGCACATTCGTCGAAATTTCAGTCAATCGTAATGCTCTAAACATTTATGTATGTCACTGAGTTCGATCTTGTGTCATAGATCACAAAGCCAAGCCATACAACGTTAGCGATCTAGTATTTGGGGTTGTATATGAATGAAAATCATAGCTACCGATTGAGCTGGTTTTACCATTCAAGTATACAGTTCAATAAGTCTGGTGATGAATTGCTATTCATTATGTCGACTCCAAGAGACAAAAGCCGATATGACTTTTCGTGGTAAGCTATGAAAATTAGGCGTCCAGGTTTTCGTAAATTAGTGGGTTAAATTTACTATGCACAATAGAGAAGCCGAGTCAGAGTAACTCATACTTAGTAATCTAGTTTGATTTATTAGTTACATATTCTTACAGCCAGATAACCTCCCGCAGCTCGCATATTAACCGATTTTAAGCATGACTCGATCGTTCTGTCGCAAAAACTCTTGGAGATTGAAATTGATACGGTCAATTATCTCAAATGTCTGCGCATCAGGCAAGCGAATGTAAAGATGATTGAAAGGGACACGCTGCTTGATCAACAGTTTGAATTCATCTAAAGATGTTATAGCTCCTTTGTCAATTTTCAAAGCAATAATCTCGTTTTGATCGTTAACCACCTTGCACTTGATATACAAGTGGCGGTTACCACTTCCAGGAGTAGTGCCAGGAGTAGTTCCAGGAGTCGAGGCAAGCTGCAGGTTCTGATGCACAGGCAGCAGCAGCAGCAGCAGCAGCGTTGTCGTCAGCGTCAGACTTACACTCATATTCTTGAGTTTTCCCACCACGGGATTAACCGCGTTGGCATTAGGACTAAAGGGATTATTCAGTCCAAACTGTCCGGTAGCTCCCGCGGAGTTAATCACCGGTGACATATTGCCGTTGCTTTGTCCCCGAGGTTGGATTCTACCTCCGGTGTAGGGTTGCGATTGGGGACGCTGACCAGACAGAGTGAATGCTGAATTCTGAGGAAGCGGCGTCGAGTATGCTTGAGCGGCACCGCGAGACAGCGATTGTGCCTGAATTAGGTTTTGCGGCTGGGGCCGGTTCTGGGATGCAGGGTTAGGATACAGCGTTAAAGGGTCTATCGAATGCGGGTCATCAAGCTTCCGTTGTGACGGATAGCCTTGGGAAGGTGCTTGTGGTGGAGTTTGGAAAAACTGATTTTGCCCCGGTGGTTGGCTTGCTTGACTGGGAGGATTCCGGTGAGGCTTGAGTGGTTGGATGGGGGAGTCACTTTCAAGCGGATGGAATCGTGGTGCCAGTTGTGAAGGGGGCGTAGCCGTAGTTTTGCCTTGACCAGTATAGGGGTTATAGCTTTGATGAGGATCAGGAGAAAACACCAGACCTTCATTTTGGCTGGCTGGAAAGTACTGAGTGGCCTCAGGCGGGTGGCCGTGTACTTGAGGGTATACTTGCTGTTGCCCTTGAACGTGTTGTTCTCCAGGCCCTTGGTGATGGTGTTGCCCCTGGGCTTGCGGTATCTGAGGGGAATAATCTTCATCTTGATGAGGAAGAGGTGCCTGGGGCGGCGCTTGAGGATGTGCCTGGGGATACGGCAGTTGGTTGGGGAACGGAGGAGGGTTGGTCTGTTGGTTGGGCAATGGCGGAGGGTTGGCCTGTTGGCTGGGCAACTTAGGGCTTTTGGTAGGCCCTGCACTAGCAACTGGAGCAGGGTATGGCCCCAGCTGTTTCGATCGACTACCGCTGGTCAGCCTAGTGGTGCGGTTTCTCTCCAAAGTTGGGGGTGTAGGGTCGGGGTAATCTGTTCCCTGCGAAGGCGGATAGTTAGGCGGGGGCATGGCGCCGCCACCTTTACTTTTGGACCTCAGAAGCGCCAGGTCCAGACGGGTTGGAGTTGCTGATTGGGTGTACTGGGCGGCCTGCTGGTAATGGTTGTAGATATTCTTCAGCTTGGTTCGCTGAGGAGGTGCAGAATCCAGAGGGTTTTGCAGCTGGTACCGCTTAAGCAAGTCGGTGCTGCCAGGAAGCACTTTCTCGTTGATAACATCGTTTTCGAACGGCGTATCATCCTTCAGTTCAGTGAACCCAGGGCGGTTATCCGAGCTGGTGTTGATCCAATGACACAAAGCGTGGCTCATTTGGTAGTACTTATTCAGAATGAGCTTGTTGATGTAGCCATTAAGATCCTGGCACCGTTTCAACAAAAGGGGGATATCCTCATCCAGCGCCAGCTCAGCACCCAGTGGTATGGGTTCGGGAAGCTTAGGAAGGGCTATCGAGGCGTTCTTCCCACCGGCAATCTCCTCGGCGTGCTGCTGAAGACCCAATAAAGCAATGTGGAGGTTGTAAAAGTCTTGGTAGTAGCGGGCCAGGTACATCCTAATGCCATCGCTATACTCGACATCAAGACGGTACCATATACGCTGGTTGTAGAATAAGCAATTGGCGACACTGGCCAGCACGGGTATCGGGGCGTTGTTGACAGTCACTGGCGACTGGCCTTTTGTCTGGACATTGATGTAGTTGATATCACTGAGTATATCCTCTGGTACTTCATGGTTCAGCTGGGCCTGAAGCCAAGGGAGGGTAATGGGATGAACGACATCGTTGACGGCAATGTCGACGTAGGACGCGGGAACAAGTCCTGGGGTGCGTACTTTGTCGATGAACTTGACCAAAAGCCATCCGTCGCCAGGGCGGTCGAGGAGCTTGAGGATGTCACCTTTGGTCACCAGCAATTCGGCTTCTCCCTCGGCGACGAACAGGTATTTGGCGACGACGATAATGTTACCCCGCAACAGCCCCAGCACCGTGTGGTTCAGCTGAGGAGTCAGGATCTTCCCTCGGAGCGTCGTCGACATGGGGCGGTGGTGCTAGCCGTTTGGTGGGGAGGGGAGTAAACAGGGGGTGCGGCGGCACAGTACTGGGGTAGACAGTAGAAATTGGAGGCGCCACGGGTCACGGCGAGACAACAACGACGAGGTGGTTTGGCTCAGGGGCACAGCGTCGCAAAGGAGATTCGAGATAGGTACTTGGCAACGACCCCGGGGAACCGTAAGTAAATTTTCCTTTGCGCGGAGCGATTGATGTCGGGGAGTAAATTGGTGTGCGTCTCCCAAACCGCGCGCGGCCGTGTTTTCAGGGTTTTACGCGTGTCTTTCCTACAGGCTGATTCGAGGCGACTGAGAGATAAGGGGGTGTGTGGCTTTCCACCACACGAGTATTTTGCAAGGGACAGGGGCGGCTTTTGGAAGGGGTCGTTGTTTGAGTGACGAAATCTCGGGGCCCGCTGTGTTTTGCGCTCTGGGGTACGCGTACGTCGTCCCCTGCGGCGTGGCGTTTCACAATAATCAGCCTTCTCGCGGCTGGCAGGTCAGTGTTTTTTTTTCCTCTCGATTTGCCTGGGGTAGATTTTTTAGTCGCACCAAGAACCTTAACTAAGACGGATCGCCACCGGTTTAGGAAAGTCGGTGCCTGTGATCGAAGAAAAAGCAGTGTTTTGACCCCTGGTGATGGTAATGATGTAGACAATCGCGGAAAGATGATGTGCTGGTAAAGTGTTAGAGGCTGGAAGATAGAGGCGGTAGGCGGTGACCCGAAGGTTGAACATGGTACTGGAATGAAATACCATGCGTATCGACACGTTGAAACATTCTAGGGAATGCAGTACGAGCCCTGCCCTGAAAATTTCGAGGAGAGTCATCGGCGTGAACACCATGAACACTGGAATTAAAGAGGAAATGTACCCATCAAGCGAACCACTACTCACCACAAAATACGATGAGGTAGATTATAAGACGGGGGATTTGTAAGAATGGTTGCGTTTCTCTACGTTCGGCCATTTGTGCGGTGTATTCATCGACATCGTAATGCCAGTCCCCATCGCTGGTAATCCGAACGCTTAGAAAATCTCAATCTACCTCATCTCTTTTTTATATATTGCTGGTCCTGCATATATCTGTCACGTGTTAGATATTTGGTGAGACAGGAAGTTAGGGTCCAAAACATGGCGACAACTCAAGGTATAGAAACAATTTAATCAGCAATTGCTTCATGGGTTTCATAATTATTGCAAAGGGTATTTCAAACAAATCTCCCAGCTTGCAGTGAATCGATTTCACCGTAGAATTTTGAAAGATGGCTACAAATGGGCAAAGACGACAGTAAGCCCTAAGCATTTTCTCAGCTCGTCTATACCATCAATTTATAATGAGTTGGTGCTTCCTGATTTGCATCACACATTGCTAAAGAAGACATCAAGAGCTTATGACTGAATCTCTGAACTAATGAGGAATTTTCCCGGGGATGAGTTCAGCATAAGTAGGTATTGGTGGGCATACCACCGCAGCGGCTGCTGCTGCTAGAATTGATCCAAACTCAGTAGCAACGTCAGAGCAGTGTCAGCGAATGACCTACCATTGGTAGCATTAAGAAATGATGTCATGACAGCACACAACATATGGAATGGGAGCCGTTCAAGTCATGAACTCAACTCTAACGTAACAAAGGAACTCAATAGTTCCACGTCGTTGGTAACAACAATCATCGGCGTTGTCCTCTATAAGTGCAGCATGCTTTTGCATGCTCCATGCTGATCCCTACCAAAGCCGCGCGCGACGGCAATTTCCCGCCACATTCAAAGCTTAACTGAAATTGAAGTACTACCTGAATTAAAGGACCTTGTGACCCTAATATCATCAACTTGAAAAGCACCGTCATATGCCACTCACTACTAAAATTCTATCACTGTCTTAGACATGCGTCATCGCGGCGCTCTGCAAATTCTCGGTCCCTCTGTTGTTGTGGCATGGCTGCTGCTGTTCATATAATCCTAATTCGTCGTAAGTTATTGCGACGACCGAGGCCCAACGGTGCTGTTTACCGTGCCCCATTTATCCAATTATAGTATAACCCCTATGAGAGAATTGTCGCCCGGCGCCAGCGTCTGCCCTGCCACCGGCGGTTGCCCCACCAACGGGCCGCTCGCGTCGCTGCCCCTATGTACTGAAGCAGCTAAACTGGCCACTGAGAGCGGCGGTGAGATACTCATCGTGACGTCACCGTGCCGGAACCTCATCCCCTGCCCGCAGACCACAGGCGGCCCGCTGTCTCGTTCACCACATTGCGCGCGTGTGATTGTTAGCACCTGCGCACTGACTGCCAACCCCCCTTCCACCGCCCACTGCCCTGGCCGACGATGGGGGTTGGCAAACGACGACAGGTTTCCCATCAGACCAATTCGCCGGTTGCCACTCGGGGCCCCTAGTATCGAACGATGTACGATGTAGGGGTCCCAAACTTAATTTGGCTTTTGTAGCCCCCAAGGGGCCGGTGGAGGCGATCGCAGCAGGACCAGGATTCGCAACCCGCCACCCCTCGGGTAAATTGCCCCGCCTGCTTGCTCCAATAACCTGATGAGCCTACTGCCAACAATCAAACGGCATTCTTCATAACCAACAGCTGGTAATCCCACTGCTAGTCGTCTAACTTTCGTCCCCCTATTAGTGTCGGACGACCTGACACTAAACGCGTCTGGTGCCGTGCCCCTCCCCCTCGAAGCGCGTCCCGTCGTTCAGTAGTGCCAGGCCTGCCATACCGATTCAAGGACAACGCCGCCTCCAGGCGCGCGTTTTTTTTCGCACCCGCCGCCCAAATTCGGAGGATATTTTTTCGACGCGGCGCACTTTGTGTTTTTTTTTTCTCTCCCGCCGCGATATATACACCTCGCCGTCTCGATCAACGAACAACCCATTATATCCTCTCGGAGTGCCATTACTCCTTCCATGAGCACCGGATTGTTTCGCCTGCGCCCGCTACGCCGGGGGCGCAACTTGAAGCAGCTCACCATCCTGGCGCCCCTCCCCCGCCGGGGCAGCAGTGGCTCCTACCTGGCGCCGTCCCCCATCGTCGAAGCCACGCGCCATGTTGTCCTCGCCATGATGTACTCGTTCACGGGTCAGCTGAAGGGCGAACTCACCTGTCCCAAGGGCACCTACCTCAAGTTCATCCTGCGGGTGGGGCTGGGGTGGCTCGAGGTGGAAACAGTGGCGGCGCCGATCTGCCGCGGCTTCGTGCCAGCGCTGTACGTGCTGATCGTCGTCAACAACGCCGTTGATCCGATCACGCTCGAATGGCTTCAGGCCATGCCTCATCCTGTCGCCGAATCTGCCGACACTTCCGACACTTCCGACACCTTTGCCAACATGTCTGCCAACACCTCGGCTGACATTTCTGCCAACAGCACTGACAACACTGACGCGTGCTCGGTGGCGCTGCTGGAGCTTTTTGACTTTGAAAACGTCTACCCTGAAACGGTGAAGGTCGACAAGTTGGTGAAGGGCGCCGACGGGCTCGAGTTCTGCTTCTGTTTGTCAATGCACCGCCACGATACCCTCTACATCAGCAAGCTGGTCGCCGAATTCGTGGCGTTAGACCACAGCTGGAACCAAGGGGCAGTCATGTTTGGCCTGGCGCTGGGCATCGACGTCTCCGTGAAGCCGGTGCCGCCGTCGTTCCCTCAACTCCCGACGGCCCACGACACCGCCAGCTTATTCCACTACTGCCAGCAGGTGAACCACTACTGGCACGAAGTGCTCAAAATGACGCAATTGAAGCGGTCGCAACAGCTTGCTCACTTTATTGGGTCGGCAATGCAAGTAGTGTGCCGTGAAGGCAAAGTTATGAGTGATGCTGACATTACTCGCACCCTTTTCGGTGATGATGTCGATGTGGTTTTGCGGATGGCGGCGCTGGCGCTGGCTGTCCACACTCCCATCGAGCTGTCGTTTGATCTGGACGATTCCGACACTTACCGCCACTACTCGCTGGGGCTGGACCTGTTGTTCCTGCGACTCGTCAAGTCACAGACGGTGCCCACGACGCCGGTGACTTCCCACAACCAACACCAAGAATTCCCTGATACCCCCAATACCCCTCCCATGGACACTGACGTCAAGCGGGTGGTCACGCCCGAGGCGGCATCGAAATCGCCATTGCAACCTGCTCAAGAAGCAGAAGCTGCGCCAGCACCGGCGGGCCCGCCGCCCGGCCCACCTCGCCGGCAACTGAAGCGAGGCGTCGAACCGCTGGAGTATCTCAAGATCAAGATCCACATCCAGAACGAAGAAGATGACGTGATCGTACTTAAGATCAAGCGTACCAATTTGATTCTGGTGGTGTACTTGAAGAAACTTGTGTCGCACAAGATCTACAAGGATTACTCGTTGATCGACCACTATGCCTTGACCCCAGTTGGCCAAGACCCTCTTGACGACGACGGCTTGCTTGCCTGGCTTAAGACCCAGCAGAAAGCCGTGCTTAACTTGCAGCGTCTTCGCCGCAAAAATGATGCCTCCGATAAATAGTTAACGCTGTATAGTATGGTGATGGGTGTACTCCCTCATCAAATGTGAACAATGACCAAGTAAACATTTGTAGTTCTTTGTAACACCCGACGGAAATGGTCTTACCGATGAGAGTAACGTCAGACTACATCTTTCTTCTGACAAATTACGACCTGACCTAGATCACGAGGAGAGGCAAAAGACTCTCATCTAATTTTGAATGGAGGACAAAGTGACATGATGCGAGAGACAATCGTTGCTCTGCTATGTCTGACACCATTAACGGTGTTCAATTCTTATGAGGTGGTGCAATGCTTCTTTAACCAGTGCATAACGATTGAGCTCACGTAAAATCACTCTAGTCGATCTCAAATTGCTTTAGTTGATTTCAATCACTCCTGCTACCATACAAAAAGAAAGCCGTCGTTGAATCACTCTCAGGTAAAGTATCAACAGAAGCTAACTACGATGACATAACCCTGGATGCTTCAACAACAGTGGACATGACTCAGAAATTGATACTGTAAATCATGATATGCTGATTGGAGAAAACTATCTATCCAAAGTAATACAATGAAAATTGTGGCTTCAATCCTCTGGCATGGTTACTAACTGGTGCTGTGCAGTCGATGGACTTTTGGATCGGTTAGGTTGTGACTAATAGACGCATCTTGACAGCAAGTAGCTCGTTTGGGTTAAGGACAATGTGAAATAAAGATTACCTTATCATCAGGTTGCCATTGCCGCGAGATTACGATGCTTGGCTACCTCGATGATGTCCCCACCAATCCAAATTGGGAGAAGCAATTATCGTGACGGACATTCGGAGTTTGCAACTACAGGGTGGTTTCCTAGTATTCGTAGTCAATATTCTGTGAGTTTTACTTGTGGGATGACAAACCCCCATTCACTATCAAATATCATCAATATTCAACCTACAGATTTTTGACATGGATCTACTGTTGAAGCATTTGGTATTTGTAACTAGGAGAGGGTAGAATGGGAGTGGGCGTTAGTGGGGCGTCATCAGCTGTAGTGGAAGCTTGCAGGGGGTGTCTGGAAGCTGTGGGTGTATCGTTTCCAGCATATTTTGTGCCTAGTGAGAATTGAGAAACTACCCCACACACAGGTAGGGGGGGGCGTTGGGCAATTGTCTGTCACCTGAGGCCGCAGGCCATCCCATCACGTTTCGGTGCCTGCCGTTGCTATTTCCGCCGGAAGTTGCAGGCGAACGTGGTGTCCCACCCCCCGAAATCATGCTCGTCTGAGCGATCGACGCACACACACAGCGTGAGAACACCGCGTGAAGACGTACACCCACAAGCCGCGCAAAGGTGAAACATTATATGAATTCACTCGTATAATCTACACTTCAGTAGTAGCTGTTATAGGGACCCTGGATGGCTGCCGATGCATCGTTGGGTCCGACAATCGAGGCGCCGGGCCTATTGTGATATTGCCGAATCCATCGGCGGGTCTTCCCAATCGGGGAGGGTTATTGCTGTGGCGGCCAGATTAGGTTTGCAGGTGCGATGCATGTATTCTGATGGCAGCGGCGAGGGGATTACCTGTGCGGCAGGTGCTGCCTATTTGCAGACACAGACATGAGGGCCATCGGCTAAAAGTATTAATATCGTGGCGAAGCACCCCCCGGCGGGATATTCCAGTGTGTGTGCCATGAATATCAACCGGCAGTCGTGCTATTGCACCAAGCCGTTGACGCCACTAACGTCCCATTCTAATGATGACAAAGACGACCCCATCGACACCAAAGCCATTGGCATCGAGGTGATCGGCGGCGATACCGATGGCAAGTCGCTGCTGTTCATCAAGCGATTGTCCCACCGGTTTCTGAAGCGAGTTTCAACTGATGAGCATAACCATACCTCCCATCGGCGAACTCATCTGCAGCCGCTGGTTGACTTACGACGTCGCTCCCACCAGGGCACTTCGTACAATTGTCAGCTTGACCGAGGCCGGGAACTGGGTAACATGCTGCAGGTCCAATCCCATGAGCCTCGCCGGCGACTGATGCTCGGGAGGTTTGTGGTCCTGGCGCTGGCTAAGGCTCTGGTACGACTGTCGACCGTTTCTGCCTCCACGTCGGAACCCCGTTCGAAACTGCCTGAATCCCATCATCTGCCCCCGCTGCTGCCGCTGCTGAAAGCGCTGCTGAAAGCACTGCTGCCTCTCTTGGACCGGCACCTGTTTGAGCTGGTGTCCCTGGTATCGCTGAGTGGTCACCAGGAAGATCACACCCCCAATTCCAAAGCAGCCAACGCGACGATGGCCACAATCTCAATTTCGACATTGGGAGAAGGTGACGCACTTGAAAACCTTGTGCCACCACCACGAAACCCACAAAGATTGTTGAAACGTCAATCACTCGCGCCACCAAGGGACGAGTCGTTCTATTTATGGCTGAGGTCGCTGCTTCCTCCACCAGAAACCTCTCTGCCAAAACTACTTCCACCCCAGAAAGCCGTCAATGATAAGAGATTCGCCATTGTCGATGACTCTATCATCATAGCGAATGATCCTACCGCGGGACCGGAAGCTAATGATGATATGGAAGACGAAACTGCGGATGAACTCTCACCGTCGGACTTTCTCAAAATCAAACTTTTTGTCTACGATCGAAGCCCCAGAATCTACCGGATCAAAGTGGCTCGGGAGCGAATTCATGACCGCTACGATCTCCAGATGGCTATATTTATCCGCTTGATGGAAAAACGGCTGCTGTATCTCGAGTTGGATCGCCTTAAACTTTCCATATTCTTCAGAAACCCCAAATTGCCCCAAGTGGTCTTCAAGGACCCCGATGAACCTGACGACCAGTGCGAGTTATTGAAAATATGGCGAGACGAGTTGGTGATGGACTACGTCCGTGTCAAAGAGCGGATAAATGTTCGTGTCACTCAGCAACCGAAATACATGCCGCCCCTTCCCGTGGAAGCATTGGCCCAGGTCGCCTCGACTGCTTGAAATGTGCGGGCGCTGCCAAGTACCGAGATCTCTGTTAAATGTAAATAAACCACTCATATGAATGATTATGTTCTACTACATTTAAGTAGAAAACCACCTGATAGAAAGGTCGAGAGACGTACAGCCATACCCCTATGATTTATCAATTTTGCTTTCTCCAGTGATGGCATCGAATCTGGCTTGATATTGTAGACCCCACGTCATAATACTTCTGTACCTCCGATTACACCTTCTGCGTTTGTTCGTTTGCAGCCCTCTCCCTCCTTCCATTTCGGTACTATATCTTACCGCATTCGCACACATGTCAACTAATCTGGAAGACTACTCTTTCAAAGAAATTAGGAATGGCTTGAACTGTATATGATAGAGTTTGGCTTGTTGGTTTCTCTTTGTTTCATCATAGGGAGCTCAATCCTCGGTAACGTAGACTATTTTCGATATTGCCGACAAGCGTATATTTGATGGAGGCATTTCGGGAGCTCTATCAGTCAATCAATCAGACTATAGCAAGGAAACCATTGAGGCTCGATGCACTACGGGAATGATATTGTAAATCAAGGCCAAGATGGAACACATATCGAGACTGCATCGAAGCAACCATACCCGATATATGTGGACACACTATTTCAGTCTTAGCATGAAATGCGGGTGGCTGACATGATAATCATGCTCCGGAGACCTTAGAAACATAGTTCATGGCATTGTTGCGTGATTACTTCGGGTAATAAGCGAACATGCACGTGACCTGGGATGCTATGTAAACGCGAAAATTTCGAATTTATCTGTTGTATAATATCCGAAGCTCACTAATAAAACACTTGTGTTCTTTTCTAATCAAATCAGTCA
>NW_022995120.1:0-33664 GCF_008704595.1 Diutina rugosa
GGGACTTTTTTTTTATTTCGGAGCGTCTGCGCTCCTCAAGCATGCGGCCACGGATATTTTTTATCATTCGATTTCCCTCGCCGCTGCCTCTGGCAGATATTATTATTTAGCGAGCGCCGCCACTGACATCCCGGCAAGGTTATTTTTTTTCGCCCCACGCCAACCGGGTTATAAACGTCCTCGGGGCCCCAGCCGGGCTGGTTTTGCCTCCCCCCACACCGCCCCCAGCTCCCCGTTCGTCGTTTTTGAAACCTCGTTTCAGATTCCCCCTGTAAGAGAACCGAGCGTTCCCTCCGGGCTTGCCACACCACACACTACTATACCTTCCACCTTACCCCCCTCCCTCCTCCGCCCACCGTTTGCTACTTGTGTGACGATTAACCGTGTGTGCACCGAATTTTCCTCCCCATTCGCCAGTGACGACGTTTGGGCCCATTACTAAGGGCGTCGTCGAACCGGTTTCCGCCCGCCCCCCTGTTTCATCACCACCAAAACACCAATTCCCCTGTCTCATCAGTGTCATCTGAAACAACCGTTCGCCGTCACCTTCCTTCCCCGTCCACACACCATATACCAAAATTAATGAACCATGACCCGAAAAGCCGAGCCCCCCGTGAAAAAGAACGCCTTCGTCCACAAGCTCTACCAGATGCTCCAGGACCCCCGCCTCTCCAACTTGATTTGGTGGCTGGAGGATAACCCCGACCACAACACGTTTCTGCTTCATCCCGATAAGGAGTTCGCCGCGGCGTTGACGGGCTATTTTAAGCACGGCAACGTGGCGCTGTTCGTTCGCCAGCTCCACATGTACGGCTTCCATAAAGTGCTGGAGCCGCTGGCGCCGCTGTCGGCAGCTGTCGGAAGTGTTGCCGACGACGGAAGTGCCGGAACTGCTCCCGGCGTCCACTCGGAACGGGCGCCAGTATGGGAGTTCCGCCACTCGCTGGGCCGGTTCAAGAAGGACGACGAACAGAGCCTTATCTACATCAAGCGCCGCCTGCTGAGCCACTCGTCGCGCGGCGCCTACGACCCACCGGCGCCGGCGCCGGCCTCATACTACATGCCCCAGTACTACGACCCCAACATGTACTACGCCAAGCCCGGCGCTCCCGGAGCCGCCGGCGCACCGCCGACACCCTACCCGCAGCCGCCGCCGGGGTACCCTCCTTATCCCCAATTAGCATATATGCCGCCGCCGATGATGGCGCCGCCGCCAGCGCCGTCGGGCGCGATGCCGGCACCGATGCCAACGCCGGCAGTGCCGGGAGTGCCACCGCCACCTCTGGCGCATACTCACCAGCCACCGCCGGCAGTGTCGACACCGACGGCAATACCAGGGCAGCAGATCCCGCGGCCACCGCAAACGGCTGGGAGCGCCCAAAGCGCCCAAAGCGCGACTGGCGCTGGTAGCGCCCCTCAGTCGGGAGCGCCGTCGAGGGCGCCGTATCAGTCGCCGGCGCCACCACCTCACCCATATCCTCCTCCTCCTCATTACCCGCTGGTAGCGCAGGCGCCTCCGGCGCCCCTGGCGCTGGGAGTGCCACCAGTACCTACGCCGGCGCCAGTCGCGCAGGCACCAGCGCCAGCGCCAGCGCCCCCACCGGTGCCCCAAGCGCCGATACACTCGACGCCATCGCCGGCACCGATAAACCACCAGCAGCCACATTTCCGCAAGATTTGGCACCTGAACCCGCTGCTGGCGGCTGCTTCACGACCGCGGAACCCGTCGTTGTTGTATGACCCGTTGGCGCCGGCGCCACCGCCGCCGCCGAGCGCTCCTCACAGCAGCGGCGCTCACAGCAGCGCTGGCGCCCACGCACACATGGCGCCGCCGCCCACTCACGGCCACAACCAGCTCCTGCTAGTATCGGAACAGCCACTGCTGGCGGAAGGCCTGGTTTCCAGTGGCACCAGCGGCGCTAGCGGCGCGATCAGCGCTCATGCCAGTGCCCATAACAGCGCCGCCGCCAGTCGCTCTTCAAGCTACCACCACCACCAGCGCCCTAGCGCTGGTTCTATTGGCAGCATCGGCAGCATGGGGTCGTTCGGCACCCCCAGCGCCCCACCTAGCGCGCCGCCTTCAGTACCGCTGAGCAATACCCTGAGCATTCTGGGCCCGACACTGGCGCCGCTGCTGGCGCCGCCACTGCGCCTGGCGCTGAAGTTGCCGCCGCCGCTGATGCTCCGGCTTTCACTGTTCAAGTTCCACGAACAGCACCAGCAGTGGGAGCAGCAGCGTCCCCAGTCGCCGCCGGGAGCGCCGTCGGGAGCGCGCGCGTCGGCGCAAAAGCTGAGCGTGCTGGCGATGATCCGCCCCCTGTTGGTCGAGCTCCACTTGCGCCACCAGCTGGCGCAGGGCCTGTTGGACCTGGCGATGGCGCTGCTGCACTCGAACCTGTTGTTCAGCAACAAGCTGAGCGTGCTGCTGTGGCTGCTGGCGCGAGTGCCGCTGCTCGGGATGGCGCCGTTTGACGACGTCGCCACCGCGCTGCCGCCGATGCCGATGGCACTGCGGCTGCCGCTGCCGTCAGTAGGGGGGGCGCTCGCGCTGGCGGCGCTCGACAAGCGCGCCACCGCGGGAGCAGCGCCGGCAGCGCCGGCGGCGACAGCGCCAGCGTCGTCGCATCATCCGCCTCAACACGGACGGTCGCTGGCGGTGCCGGTGACTCTGTTGCTTGAAGAAGACGACTCGGCGCTGGCCACCCTGGCCAAACGAGCGCGCATCGAGTAGGCGACCAATGAGAGGACCTGGAGCCATTAACGAGAATGAAGACGAAGAGACTCTGATGAGTCCATGGAGCACTAATGACATTCAGAAAGACTATCAAGGTTGTATATAATCGTGTCACAGAACTTTGTGGCCACGAAACGGACCCTGTAGCATTAATACTGACGATTTAATGAGACCAGTGTAGGGACAACGACGCGTTGTTGAGATTTTGTGAACATTAAACTACATAGTGAGTGTTTCCAGATGAAACATGTTTCAGATTTCATCAGGTGATGGCGACAGCATTTGAAACCGGTGATGAAACAAGCTTCTATTATGATGCACTGATGCAAAATCCACAGACTTCTATTATATGTACTATGCTATTCCCACGATGATGAGATGATAAATGTATTCGATGCAGGTAACTATTTGAGCTTAAAACGGCCTCTTCGACACCACTTTTTTCGCGGTAAACTTACGTTTAGCCTCGCCATCGGAATCAGAGTCCGAATCATCGTCATCATCATTATTATTATTGCCATTATTTGCCTTTGATGCCAGCACCAGAGGTCTCGACGGTTTTGACGAATAAGACGGCTTAGCCGATGCCCGTTGATTAAGCTGAGACCGCTTATCGTCTCTCATCTTGTTCAGCAACGCCTGCATCGCCTTCAGCTTGCGGGGTTTGGTGACGGCGTGGGGTTTAGCCGGGGTAGTGCCCTTAACAAATTGACCGACAGTTCTCCCCAGTTTCGCCACGGATAATTCACTAAGACTAGCCCCCTGAGCCACCACCGGTAGATCAAAAAACTGATTAGCATGAGCAGCCGTCAAACCTTGGCTCGATGGCGCCGCGGGCGTATTTTTGGTATTGTTGACTGCCTGATTGGGACGGAGCCAATTCAACGCGAGCTTCGAGTTCTGAGTCATCGCATGCTGGAAACGAGCCTGTAACGCCTCCTTCTCCTTAATCTCCTGTCGTCGACTCATAATTGGTTTCAAATAGTAATTTGGGAGGATATAATGGTGGTAGTGGTGGTGGTGCTGGTACTCGAGTAAATTCGCGATGACTAGTGAGATTATATGCAGGACGCGATGGCACTCATCATACTACCCATTCCTTTCATGAATCCAAGAATAGTAAGTGCCAAGATAATACTCGGGATCGAACCATTTTTCTTTCAAAAGCCAGCAAATGTAAATCTCGGCGACCAGTTGCCAATGTATTGTGGGGTTTCGCCAACGCCAAAAAAATAGTGATCAATCACCACTTCCAATAGCTGCTTCTATCTGAGTCAGAAGTACCTTTAACAGCTATCTGGTGGTACAGGTGTCGGTGGCGAGACTTACAACGTCATCAATACCGTGCTTACGGCTACAGGGTGTCTGGTATGTGAAAGCTGGTTGTCTCTCGATATTAATGAGTCAGGGCCACTTAACCGAGAGATACCGAAATGAGAGCTTCAAAAAACGTTGGGCCCCGCAGCTGCTGCCTGCAAATTGCCCTCCCCGTTAATGCATAGCCAAAAACAGCACAGACAGAAAACAAAAAAAATTATCAACAAATGAAAATAATTTCCATCGGTGATAGGAGCCCATTTGGCCAGGTGGGCGATCCTACGCTTCACCCCGCTAACAACAGTGCTACAATGTAATGTCCCCGGGCTCTTAGTCCCGATATTATTCCCTGGTTGGGACAATGGAGGATTGATTATCCGGCTCCCGCCCCCCGCCATTGTCCCCCCGTTGGCGTGGCGATCGCTACGCCGTTAGCAATCTCTCAACATAGCCATTTATCGACCCCACTTTCTACTAGTGAAAAATCGTGCGGCTCAAGAAAAGCGGGGGTGGGCGTTACCCGCGCACTAGCAACGACGCCACACTCAAAAGATCAAACCCCGCGATTTTTAGCCATGACGGTGGTGGCGGTGCTCAACCACCACTACAGCGTCGCCGGCTACGTCCTCGCCTACTGGATGGCACTACACACTCCCCAGGTCCACGTAGTGGTGGTGGACCATGGCTTATCGCCGACAATGCCGCCGATAATCGCCAATTGCCACACGCGCCACCCCGTGGATATGACCCCCATTCCGGCTATCCCGCTCCAACCAGTACAATTTGAAGGTCATCCGAGGCCTCCCTATTCAGTGGAGGCTCCCAATTTACCCTTGGTAGCGGTGACCCCCGCCAATTCCGGCTCAAACCAGCAGAAATGGTGGCTGTATTGGTACTACCACCCGCACCAAGTGGTGGGCTATATCCGGGCCAATTTGCCTTCAAACGTCACCGTATTATCCCTGAGAAACCTTCATCAGCTTCATAACCAATTGGGAGGTATATGGTTTGATTTTACAGCGCCTGACGATAGTGATGATGCCTCTACTTTGGGAGCTAACGTCCAGGTGCGCGCTACCATGCTGGGACCCCTACCATTAGCTCAATGGGCCTACTGGTCGAGGGTGGGCGTTAGTACCGTCAATATCAGTGCTACTAGTACTCCCTCCCACTATGTGGTTGACGTCGGCGGCAAACTGCTTGATTTGGCGGGATTATTACTGGAGGTAGCCCCAAGGCTTATGGTCCATTTAAGAAGAGTTCCAGTGAATTTGTAAGAGACTTTTAACATCTCTGACCTTATCTGGTCTATTTCTTTGTCTATTAAGTTGTTGATTGGGTCTATCATATCGGCAACGGGTAGATACCTGCCAAACGGTCGATGGTGGGGGCGATTAAAGGGTGGCTCAAGATGGGCCCGATTACGGGCATACTCCGCAAGAACTGGACGATGGTACCGAAGAAATCACCAAACAATCCTAAGATGCCCGCCAGCTCTAACATAAACCCGATAAACGCGTGCTTCATAAGGATTAAAGCGATCCCGGCTAAAAAGCATATCGTGCCCCGAATCTTATTGGGACGGCTGAAAAACGAAAGTGTCCGCAGCGGACCAATGATAAGGATGATGCCGATCAAAAAGAGGATGTTGCCGAGGGCAAGGAGCCCCAGGTCGAAGAGGGTCATCATCCCGAGGAAGAAGAAGAAGATGCCCCCCGCCGTGAACCCCACCCCGAATTCTAACGTTAGTCACTTCAAAGAAAAATAATCACTGCAACGCTGCCTCAGAGGCAGCGTCTCTTCTGGCATTTGCGGTACTCACTTTGTCGTTCCAGGAGCCACATCATGGTTGTGTGGATCGTCCTTTTTTTTCGGTGCGGCTTTGACGACGGCGTGTCCACCGCTCATAGATATAAACTATAGATAGCATGAGTGGGAAGAATAGAGTTGTTTTTGAGGTGGATGGAGATTGATAGATTTGTATATCTTTGGTTATTGCATAGTCACAAGTTTCTTTTAAGTTTTATTCAGAAAAAGGGTAGACATTACCCTAATTAATCACTACTATAGAGTAAAACAGTAAAGACACTTAAGATACATTATCAGGCTCAGACGTGTACCTAATGATCATAGAGTATTGCCTACCTCGTCAAGTCACTTTGCCTACCACATTTCTTCACATTCCTCAGTTAAACACCATTTAAACTCACCGTCAAGATTCCGAGTATTTTTCCTCCACCCAAAACGAAAAGTAAACGAGAAATTCAAACGCTAAAGCAGATGAAAAAAATGTAAACGCTGCTGGCTTGCGTTATCGTCACACGACTTATCTTTTGAAACCGCGGACCGCGTTATCCAATGAGAAGGTGCCGTCGTTGTCGGAGTTGTCGTGCCGGCACCGCCCCCGTTAGCGCTCTCGGCAAAACCGTTTTGGGGGGGGCCTGCGGCTCGGCGGCAGGTAGACGCCATTGTCCTGTGGGTTGCACCACCGAGCTGCTGCCGCTGCTGCTGCTGCTGCCCCCACACAGAACCAGAGGTAAGATTATCGTTGGGAGCGATTGACGTTCGCGCACACGAGCCCGGGCCCCCAAGACGTTATCCGGAATATGGGCGCCCTGCAATTAACTGCCTCAATGCGTCAGCAAACAATATCAGCAGACGCGGAGTCGCTGTCGGTTTTTCCGAATCCCCAGCTCAATGACTTTCTAAGCCTAACCGTGGCGGAGTATCAAAATAAAGTTGTAGCCAAAGTTGAAGGACTGGTGTAGCTAGTGGGAATGATGTAGCCATGTAGGACTATCAAAACAAAAACCAAAGACTACAATCAATACTAATAATTTATGTTTATAGCTGTTAGAGTGTTTGTTAGTCCATCCTATATCAGCCCTTTTCTCTACTGAGCACTATCTCTGGTGACCATCTCTACGGCTGCCACTTTAATCTCAGTGCGATAGTTCGACCTTCCTCTGCTGCACCGATGTTTCCTGAGTGATTACCTGCAGGAGGCGCAGCGCCCCACAAGTCATCTATAATCCCGGTAGCCGTCGCCACCACTCCGTCCCTAAATGTCCCATCATATACCCGATCTGCCGCCCTTACCGCCCGACGAAGACCTCCCCACGTATGAGGAGGCCACCAGCAACCCCCCGCCGCAGCCAGCCCGCCGTCCGCCGCCGCATTCGGCGTCCACGCCACTGCTCCCACAACGCCGCCCGCCGCCGCCGCCGCTGAGGCCTACGGGACGAACCTCGGCTCCTAGCCACAGCAACCACTCCTCCTCATCATTGCCTGCTCGCTCCAGTGGCCGCAAACCGCCTCCGGCCCGTCCCAGCTCGCTGGCAAGCTCGCGACCCGCCAGTGCCCGACCCACCAGTTCTCGCCCCTCAGGCACTTCTCTGGCCTCGTCGTCGCTTTATAACAACAACGCCAACCTACCCTGGAACTACCCGCTGCATTTCTTCTGCTCGCTGTGCAAAAACCTGGGTTTCAAGCCCCGCAACGGCAAAGCGTGTCTTGACTGTTGGTACCGTTTCTACTTAAGCGACCACGCCTGGAACCCGAACCGGAACTTACCCTGGAAGTACCCTAAGCGTTTCATGTGTGACAAGTGTAATAACACCGGCACTAAGGTGAAAAACGGGTTACTGTGCCAGGACTGCTGGGAGCGGTTTGGCCCCCGAAACCATGGCTACGTGCAACCTGCCCCTTATCTGCTGGGTTCAGGGCTTTCGCTGTTCCTCTTTGGTGGCCCCAGTGGCGGCAATTACGTCCCCTACGGCGGTGGTGCTCTCCACGTGAACCCCGGTGACCCGAGAATCGGCGGTACTCTCTGTGGCCGGTGCCGCGGCAGCGGCCGTGTCCTGTTCTTCCTCGATGAAGATTTGTGTCCCCAATGCCATGGCGTCGGCAGGGTATTTATTTGATGCCTTATCATCGGTTTGGGTGTTCCACAAAATACCAGGCGAGAGACGTCAGAGTTTCAGTGTGGATGCAAATTCCACTTGCTTGGGGAGCTGCAAAAATAGAAATCCCCAACGGCGATGTCGCCTCGATTCCTCCCCACAGATTGTGTGCGCGGTGGGGTAAGCGATGGCGCCCCATCAATTTCCCGATTAGGCAATGAACCATACGCTTTACCGTTGACGCACAACCACACCCACGACCCCACGCCTAATCTCACCGGGAAACAATGATCA
Organism: Diutina rugosa; assembly: GCF_008704595.1. Taxonomy (NCBI): domain Eukaryota; kingdom Fungi; phylum Ascomycota; class Pichiomycetes; order Serinales; family Debaryomycetaceae; genus Diutina; species Diutina rugosa. The sequence continues at coordinate 8,248 of NW_022995120.1, forward strand.
GCCCACAGTTGCAGAGCGGCGGCAGCCAGATAATTATTATCCTGGTTTATTCTCCCCGCATTTGCCATAGCCACTCTGCGGGGTGGAGAGGAAGGGCATCGCAGACGGTGGCAGCGCACGCCCCCCCGTCTCGGCAAGCCCTCAACCAAACCCTTTATGCACTGTTAACGTGTTACGACGCATCGTTTCGTCAATCGCTAATCCATGGCACTTGCCACTGTGCTTCCCTTGCTTCCTTTGACCAACCCCCACCCTACGCCTTCATTGGCTACGCTACGACAAACGCACACTCACTTAATTATTACTCACAATCACCTAGCATTAATCTAATGACCCATCAGCATAACGATAGTATTTAATGACTTCGCCAAAGTACCCTATCAGTATTCGATGACTTTAATGGTATTGAAAATAGAAAGTCTTTCTGGCTCTGCCAATACACAAAATGTATAAGTTGACATAGACTTACCAATAATGCCGATGACGTCTTGAATCGAACCTTAATGGTTTAAGGCATCGGCGAGGACTGCTCGTGATGGTTCACCAACGCTAAATATCGTAACTATGAGCATAATCAATGTTCTAGAAAACCGGTTTAATTGAGTATGTCTATCAACTTGATGACTTCGGCCTTAGCTTTGTTGTTTGGTTCGTTGGGTACTATATACTGTGGCTTAGTTTGTGATGCTGGCTAATTGATGAGGACGACGTCGTCGGCCAGCTGGCGGGTGTGGAACCGGAAGTGGCACCCCCACCGAACAAACTGCTCCAGCAACGCCACGTCGAGGAGGCCGTGGATGTCGTCTCTGACCTCGGCGACGTGGCGGTCAAACGGGTGCACCATCTCGCGGCACTCGTAGGCGTAGTCAAACGCCAGCATGAGACTGTCACTGCTGATGCCGTCGAGCTCGAGAAACCCGTAGTGGTAGGCGAGGTACCCCACCAACAGCGGCGGGATGACGATGCCCTTATCGGCAAACTCGTTGACGATCGACGCCTGGGCCACCGTCAACGATTTCTCTTGGAAGTGACGGATGACGATCTGCTCGTGGTCACTCGTCCACGGCACCTCGGTCCACTCGACAAGGCCGTTAGGGTGGGACTCAGGAGGCGGGGATTGCGAGAACCACAGATGGAACAGCGACGCGTGGGCAGGTATCCCCGCGGGGCCGTTCGGGAGACGGCGCCGTTTGACAGCTGGCTTAGTGACCACGGGCCTGGCAGACTCACGTGCGGCGCCAGTCTTTCTCGGTTTCGGCGGCGCCACCCGGAACACATGGATGTAGGGTATGCGATGAGCACCAGCGGCCAGCGCTGGCTTTGATGTCTTGTTCTTTGTGGGTTGTCTGCGTTTCTGTTGGGTGCCGTTATTGGCGCCGTTATTGGCGCCGTTATTGGTGCCGTTATTGGTGCCGTTATTGGCGCCGTTATTGGTGCCGTTATTGGCGCCGTTATTAGTTTGTGGTTTGTGGCGCCGAAGTTCCAGCTTCCATTGCTGACATAGAGCGTTAAAATCTTCATCTTGGGTCACTGGTGGCTTGCCGTCGATAGTGCCATTATTATCATTGAGGGTGTCTTCGTCGTCATCCAGTAGTACTTCGTAGATTGGCGTTCGGCGCCGGTGAGTGCCAGAACCGTGTCCTCCTTCGTAAGTGGCGGTTTTGATGTCATCGTCATCGGAGTCCGATACCTCGATGATCTCCGACGGATGAGCTATCACCGAGGACTCGCCAGTGTCAGAGTCATCAACACCTTCCGCTTGCTGGTGAGCAATGGCTTCGCCTTCGTCGGCGGCTAAACGCGCCAATTCTAGGGCAAAGCCGCTCATGATCAACCGGCGGGGTTCGTCGATTTCCGCTTTGATCAGCTCCACCTGGCGGTCGAGCGTGTCGAGCAATTCTTTAATCTCATCGCTGGCCTCAGTTGGGCGTGATTGGAGGTAGTTTTTGTACGCTTCGTAGGTATAGCAGAGCTCTTCGAAAAACGCCACCGCCGTGAACCAGGGATTGAGCGGTAGCTCTTTCTGTTGCTGTCGGATTAGGAAATTGCGCTGTAGCCTGATACGAGCCTTAGCTAGCTGCGCCAGTCGTCGCATTGAAGACCCGCCAGACTAGGGGCGTGTATGGGATTAGATGAGGGTGTGGTTGGTGATGGCGCATTAGGACGAGTGCGGGAGGTTGTGAGCGCGGGACTACTGGGGTAGTCTCAGCCAGACCATAGCTATACCAACCTAAGTGATCACCTTCAGTCTAGTATTGATATGCTTACAAATTTCCATTGTTTCAGATTTACTCCGGTGAATCTTGTCTTTGGCAGGTCCAGATGAGAATTGGGCAATTTTGGTTGTAGTGAGAGAAGCTCTACCATCTAAGAAGTAATAGGCCAATGCCGTTAATAAAACCAACATGTCCAGTTGTAAATCAAATCTATGATTGTCTGGCTTGTCCTAACTCTACTGCTATTGCTTGGATTCCGCCGGGTGGTGCTCCCACCACGGAGTTTCCCCTCCAATATCCCTACCATTCCTTTCTACGTCTCATTTCTCCCTTTAATAACGGGATGGGACCAAACTCAAGTATACGAAAAGTACTTGAGAAAGCCGTTTGAAACCCATGGTACCGTCAATCTTTACTTTGCTGGCCGCTGGAACGTCGTTTTCGCTCGTCCTGACTACGTGCTTACGTTATGGAAACATGTGGATAAATTTACGAAATCAGGCAACCAACACAAGATCCCGTACTCGGTGCTTGCTCACTACACTGGTGATAATATCATCAGTGCTCACGGTGACGCCTGGAAGCTATACCGTCGCATTATGGCACCGGCTATCCAAAACCCTGACTGTTCCCAAATTGCCACGAATACCGCCGATATCGTCACCAAACTTGATCAGCAACCATTTGCACCACTACTACAAAACTTGGCGTTGACAAATGTTGCTGAACTGGTGCTTGGTGTTGATATTGATATCGATTATTGGCTGCCACAAATTAACGGGATCAAAAAAGTGATCTTCAAACCGATGTACATGGCGTTCGCTTGGCTTGATCTTATTGTGCCGTCGAGATGGCTAGTTAAACGGCAAATCGCTCAGTTTAGACACGATTTCACGCGAACTCTTACGACCAATAGTCGTCAAGGTGGAGCCATTGATCGCCTCTACCAGCTGCTTCTCCACGACGACATCACCGAAAAGCAATTTGAGGATAATGCCATTATCCTAATGGTTGCCGGCCACGAAAACCCTTTATTATTCATGTTTTCGCTACTCTATGTGGTTGCGAAATACGGGTTAGCACCACAAATCCGGGCTAACCCCGATGACTTAAATCCAGTGATGTACGAAACGCTCCGATTATATCCTCCCTTGGGGCAAATTGTCAACCGTAAGACATCTGTACCTATAGAGGTCAATGGTATTCGAATCCCTCAGAATACTTATGTTGGCTACCATAATTATGCTACTGGAAGGGACCCACTGATTTGGGTAAATCCTGATTTATTTGACCCATCTCGCTGGGGGAGTACTCCGGAACAAGTGAAAGCTAATTACGAACGTGCTAAACGGATGGCTCATTTGCCTGCCTTTCATGGAAGAAAGAGGGCGTGTTTGGGCCAGAAATTCGCCTTACATCAGTGTACTGAGCTCGTTATGGCCGTGGTCAACCGCTACAACGTTGCATTAGATCCCGAATGGGTAGAAAAGTGGACGCCAGCGGGACCCATTTGTCCCGTAAACCTCAAAATGAAGTTTACCAAAGTAGATGAAGAAAACTAGTATATTTATAACTTGGGATTCTTGTATCCTGGCTCCATGTATTATAGGTGATAGGTCGTGTGGTTACCAAATTGTCGCCATCTTCCTGCATAGATAATACACAGCAAGCATGAAATTGGGAGTCGTATCGCCAAACGATTATCGCCAATTTGGTTTTCGAACGACTCTTTCCACCGAATAAGTAACGACACGACCTTCTCTACCACACTACCGCTTTTAAACTACTAGAACATCAACTCCCGATTGCGAGCCCGCGATGACATCAATCCCCATTAGGCAATGGTACCGGTGTTCGGTGACTGCTAATATCTTACAAGAATCGTACAATTGCAGTTGCTTTGCTCGTCACATTCTATGCTATACATTAGGCGTCATGATATCTTTACTTGTAGTTGGAAGGGTACTTGAAGTCGGTCAACTCGTAGAAGTTCTCCTTGATGTTTCTCACCAGGACGAACCGCAGCAAGATGTTGCCCGACCCGGCCTTGTCGTTGGTGCCCGAGGCTCTGGCGCCGCCGAACCATTGCTGGCCGACCACGGCCCCGGTGCACTTGTCGTTGATGTAGAAGTTGCCCGAGGCGTATCTCAAGCCTTCCTCAGCTTCGCGGATGGCAGCCCGGTCGGTGGCAAACACGGCACCCGTCAACCCGTACTCGTTGGTGGTGTCGATCTTCTTGATGATCAGCGAGTACTCCTGGTCCGGGTAGACGTAGACGGTGACCAAGGGGCCGAAGAACTCGGTCTTCATGAAGTGGTGGTCGGGGTTCGAGGTCTGCACCAACGTGGGCTGGACAAAGAAACCGGTGGAGTTGTCGACGGACCCGCCGGTGAGGATCTCAAGCTCGGGGTCCAGCTTGGCCTCGTCGATGGCGCGGCTCAACTTGGTGAACAGCTGTTCGTGGATGACGGGGCCCATGAAGTTGTTGAGCCCTTCAGCAGTGGCACAGTTGCCGATGGTGATCTTGTCCACAGTCAGAACGAACTTCTCCTTGAATTCAGGCCACATCAGCTCGGGAACGTACAATCTCGAAAGAGCCGAGCACTTCTGCCCTTGGTACTCGTAACCGCCTCTCACGGACAGCAACACCGCGTGGTCGACCAGGGCCAGCGGGTGCACCAAGTGGTAGTTCTTACCACCAGTTTCACCGACAATTCTCGGGTAGTCGCGGTACTTGTTTTCAGCGACGTTGCGGTTGATGTCGCCGTACAACTTCTTGAACACTTGAGTGGAACCAGTGAAGTGCAAGGCAGCAAACTCGCGGTCGGCAAGGACGACGTCCGTAACCTCGACGGGGTCACCGGGGATGAAGTTGATGACACCCTTGGGCAAACCGGCTTCCTCTAAGATCCCGAGCAAGAGGTAGTTCAGGAGGGCAGCGGCAGCCGAGGGCTTCCACACACAGGTGTTACCCATAAGGGCAGGAGCCCCGACCAAGTTACCGGCGATGGCGGTAAAGTTGAACGGAGTGACGGCGTAGACAAACCCTTCCAACGGTCTGTATTCGGCCCGGTTCCACACGCCGGGGGAGGTCTCGGCGGGCTGCTGGGCGTACATCTGTTGCGCGTACTCGACGTTAAAGCGCAAGAAGTCGGCGAGTTCGGCGACACAGTCGATCTCGGCTTGGTAGACGTTTTTCCCTTGGCCCAACATCGTCGCCGCAAGCATGTCGTAGCGGTATTTGGTCAGAATAAGGTCGGCGGCCTTCAAGAAGATGGCGGCTCTGTCCGAGAACGGGGTCGCCGCCCACGCCGCCTTCGCGTCCTTAGCCGCCTCAATCGCCGCCTTGACGTCAGTGTCAGAGGCTTGCGACACAGAGGCAAGCACTTGCTCGTGCTTGGCGGGGTTCACTTGGGGCTTTTTCGCCGGCTTGTAGATCTTCTCGCCGCCAATGACCAAGGGCACTTCGAGCGCCAGGCCGATGGTGAACTTCGAGATCAGGGCTCTCAACAAGTCCCATTCCTTCGTGTCGTTACGAGTAAAGTTTTGCACCGGTTCGTTCTTGGTTGGGGGAAGCTTGGGAGTCAGCAATTGCGCCACCGTTCTCACGGTGGCCATGGCCAAGGGACGCGCCCGCGGGATCGCGGCACGGGGGAGAGTTCTCGCGGCTCTGGCGACCAGTCTTCTCAACATCTAGTGATTGGATTGGGAGAGGGGATGGTCCGGGTCATGGGGATGGCGGGGGCCTTATATGGGTCGGGGCAGGGGTGCGGCGTGTATATAGCTGCGCACGCAATAAGGTAAGAGCAAGCGAGAAGGGCAAGAGACGCTAGGGTGACCATCCAGAATAAACACTGGCAAAGTATTGTTATGACTTGGCATTAGTGTGATGATAGACTCCAATGGTCGTTATAATTGGTGCTTAAGATGGGACTCAGACAGATTATACTCGTATTAGTGGTTGCCATTGTTGTCGCTTAGCGTTTCCCTGTGCGCAACGGGGACGCGGCATCGTCGGAACCGCTGCCGCTGGCGAGCGGTTTAAGTCGCCTGCAATGGTCAGCGACGCCGTGACTGGGGCCAGAAAACCGCTTATGTGGGCTCGGGAAAAGCGGGGGAACCTTGGGTGTTTGACTGTTTCTGCTTTCACTGGTGGAGTTTGGGGAAATTGCCTTGGACACCTCGCGATGAGATCCTCCTGAGGGGAAGCCCAATGGTGTGGTATATACTCTGAGACTCAATCAGGCTACTACCATGCCTACGTCAAATCAAACGTCGACCATTTTAACGGTGTTTGATTTGATAAATTGGTTATTCACCGTCACCATCAGTCTTTACGTGTGTGGACGGAATTGACATATCGAATAAATCTCGGCCGATGCAGGTGATACAGATTAGCCACGCTGCTGCATGACTGCTGATTCGAGAATAGACGTTTTTTTTCTAGGTTGGGGAGTCGTTGCCGAGATTTGAAGGTGTGTAAACAGTGTAGCCAAATTTGAGTTAAACGTGGATTCGTAGATGTCATTCATGACTACATATAGTTATAAACTGCTTTCCTCGCTTCTTTTCCATGTTTCCATCGGTTTGCTTTGATATGGGTGGCGTCTAAGACAATTGTACTTTGGGAATTACACCAACACCACATGTCAATCTCGTTGTAGTTATTATCCCAACAATAAACATGATTATTAAAGGGGGGGATCCATGAGTTAGAGTAATTTAATACGTGTTTTGCAGCCATATTGGTATTCCCTAAAATTTCATAAATTGTTAAAATTTTCATGTAGTTTTTAAATTTTACCAGAAAATCTTTAAAATTCAATCAAAGCACTTAAATGTTATTTCTAGTGCGATATACTGACATGTCTATTTGTATTATCTATCTTATAAGTCTATTAGTTATGTATTTCCATCATGTCCACCTTCATTAACCCTTGAACTCCCTCCTCACCCCCATATAGGAATGCTTCATTTTTTCAACTCCTCGAGGAGCTTCCGCTTATTCTCAGCGAATGCCTCTTCACTCGCCGTCAACTGCTCCGCCACGTCATCAAGATGGGCGTCCCATTTCTTCATATAGGCTTCAATCAGCGCCAACACTTGGTCTAACCTCTGGTTAGCGTCAACACAGTTTACCACCTCGGCGTGTACCGAAGCCAATGTTTGTAGTCTATCAATGATTCCAGGCACCTGTTCGTTTACAGCATCAAATTGCGGTAGCCGGTTGAATAGCTGTTCCACTTGTACCGGGTGTGGCGTCTTGGGTTCTTCCAATTCAAACACTTTCTGTTTAGCAATCAACTTCTCATAGTCTTCACTCAACACCTTGAGCTTATCTTGAACTTTTCCAAGCTCATATTCCGGGTTATAAATAATATTGATCTTGCGGTCCAAGTCGGCCACCACTGTCAGCACTGGCGCATCCCCCACACGACTTTCGAGACTAGCCACACGTTTCTCCACTGATGAAAGCCCCAGAGATGGTATAGGTGATGGTGTTTGGACTGAAGATGACCCCATTTCATTTGATGGATGATCCACTGATACATGCTTAAATAGGGCCACAAGTTCCTGGTAGTGTTCGCTATACCTCAGTGGTTGTTTCAGCGCTTCCACCATTTGTTTCAACCGCTCAATTTCTTCGGTGTCATCCTCTTCTTGCTCGAGTTCTTCTAGTTCTCTGGCAATCCGTAGTAGTCGCTGTTGACGAGTCTCCAACCCCAGTTTCGGCGTAGTCTCTGTTTCCCCAAATAGTCTAGCACCATTTCCACCAAAACCAAGATCTAGATTTTGAAATAATGCCCCTCTGGCGTCGATACTTTCGGTTATAATATCCTCATTAGGCGGGGGCAGCGGCGGCTGGGGATTGACGATCTCGGTATCGCTGGTCTCATACACGTCTCTCAGCGACGTGTCGATACCGGGAAGGCCCGCAAATTTCGACATTCAGAGGTCACGGTGAAGGTATGGGGGTAGGGTGTGGAGTGTGGTGTCGATTGGACTTGGGCTTAATCGGGTAAGTGCGGCTCATGGCGATAAACGCGTACTACCCTCTGGGGTATACATGGGAATTCGAATCTTAATAGAAAGGTTGACTTTCAAATAAACATGTCGAGAGAGTTGACGATAAAGAGCAGTTGAATGTGGTGAAATTCTTACATGACCCCCCGGTAATTGACATTTTCAAATCCCAATTAATTGTAAAGCGAATATTTATCGACTACTTATCAACTGCCATGCCATTGAGTATTGCCATCATGGCACCATTAAACCAACCTTCGATTTCAATTATGTTGAACGCATTTTCATTTTTTTTGGTAGAGGCTTGTTGTAGAGTATCGAAAGCATAAAGGTATTACTGTGGTTTCTCAATTAAAATGTATTCGATGATTTTATACACAACCCCAGAGGATGTATATGATAAGTAGACACGTCTACTTGGTGACGATTTGCACGACGTCTTCATCGTGCACTTCGTGGGTGAGCCCACACTTTTGCGGCGAGTGCTTTGCACTCAGCCCCCACACAAGCGCGTACTTAAACTGGTTCTTCATGTCTCTGTGGATGGCGTCACACACCTCCAGCACCGTCAGATGGTTACGCACCACCATGGGGTCGTCAAGCACCGGCGCCACCCCTCTACGCTTAGTATAGAGTCTAAGCAAGTCCAACTGGCGCCAGATCTCTTCCTTCAAGTCCTCGATCCCCAAGTCCAAAGCACACAGCATCACCACCGTATTCGGCTCACGGGCAAGCCGGTCACACTCCTCAAGCAGCACCGCGTCGATCTTGTTATACACATAGAGACACTTGATGTAGCTGATGTGTTGGTCATTGATGATGTCGATAAAGTCGTCGATAGTGACGTTTTCGTCACGAATAAGCACGTCGGCGTTGTGGATCTTATACTCTTTCAAAAGGCCCAGCACCACCTTCTCGTTCAAGTGTTTGGGCGGGTTGATCAGGTTGAGGCGGACCCCGCCCGTCAGCTTGATTTTCAACAGGATATCGGGTCTTGTCTTGTTCAAACGGATCCCCATCAGCTCCAACTCGTTCTCCAAGATCTGTCGCTGGTCGCCGGACTTGGTAGCGTCCAACACCATCATGATAAGGTCCAGCGTCTTCAGTACGGCAATCACCTGTCTCCCTCTCCCCTTACCCTGAGACGCGGCTTTGATGATCCCGGGAAGATCGACAATCTGTACTTCAGCGCCATTGTACTCCAAGATCCCCCCCACCGACGTCAACGTGGTGAATTCGTAGTTGGCGGCTTCACTCTTGGTATTGGTCACTTTCGACAAAAACGACGACTTACCCACCGAGGGGAACCCGATAAGGGTCACCCGGGCATCCCCCGCTTTGGCGACCTCAAACCCCTGGCCGCCGCCGCCGCCGCCGGCCTGGGTGGGCTCCATCAACTCCCGCCGGTACTTGGCCAACTTCCCCTTCAAGAGCCCGATGTGGTACTCGGTGGCCTTGTTCTTCTGCGTGCGTGCCAACTCCTCCTGGATGGCAGCGATCTTCTCAAGGATCCCCATGGCGTAGGTACAGTGAAGGTATTAAAGTGATAGGCGTTGGTGGTCAAAGAGGTCTGCGCGACCCCAACAGCCGTGCAACACCCACGAGGGAATTACCTAACGGAATAATCGAGAAATAAACTTGAGGATTAGAAGGGCAAAAGAAATATGACTCATGAATTGTTTGTAGAGATCTTGGTAGATGCTGATGAAGATTTGGTGAGTGTGATTTGAGTGAGTGAGGGGAAAGGTTAAGTGTTGCTTTTATTAAATGCTTATTGTCAAATTGTAGCTTACAATATGGAAATCGTTGCTTTCAGATTCAACTTAGAGGTAGACTTTGGGCTATTGCCGATCCCTTGTCTCATTTAATTAGTGATGAGTGCTCTCACTAGAAGCCGTACTTGAAAGAATACGAAAACTGATAATTCAAACAGATTATTATGGTCACCACTGATCAAATGAATTATTCGACGAGCCGAATCTTAATTTCCGACGCTAAAATCCTCATTTGATACTCCCTTGTCGACCCCATCGCTTAGCTCATCGGAGCCGCACTCATCGCAGGAAGCCAGACCCCAGATCAGACCTTCACCCTGCTGGAGCCATGCCCAAAGCCCCGAGAAAGAGAGGAGCCTCCATCGAGGTGTCGGCCGCCATGGGCGGCGGCAACGCCAAGATCAAGAAGAAGATAAGAGACATCGAGCGGTTGTTGCGCAAGGACACCCTCGGCGCCGACATCAGGCTCGAAAACGAAAGAGCGCTCAAGGCGTTGCGGGTCGAGCTCGAAGAGGCCCAATCGCGGCTCAAGGAGAGAAAGACGGCCAAGAAGTACCACATGGTCCGGTTCTTCGAGAAGAAAAAGGCGTTGCGCAAGTTGAAGCAAGCCACCAAAGAGGTGAAGCGGTTGGAAGAAGAAGGCGACAAGAAAGCGATCAAAAAGGCTCGCCGGGTGCTCAAACACGCCCAGATCGATACCGCCTATGTTTTGCTTTTCCCCAAGAGCCAGAAATACCTCTCGTTGTACCCTAATGACCACGAAACTAACAACGAGGCTAACTTGACCGCCAAGGCGAAAAAGGGGATCCAGGAGACGGAGGAAGCGCGCCGAAATCGCCGCAAGGAGATGGAGAAGCTTATAGACGAAGACCAGTTGCCGTTTACCTTTGAGGACGTGCTTGCCGGCAAGGAAGTCGACACCACATTGGCTCCGGCAGCCACCCCGCTCGCCGAGATCGACGCTGCCGAGGACAACGCCGACGACGAGGACGACTTTTTCGAGTAAAATTAGGATTGGCATTTATAGACACTCACGAGATCATGTGTAGCCACTAGAGACTGCAAAACATTCCCAGTCTTGTTCCACCAAAAGTCGTGGATCAGTTGGGTTACAAGTGGAATTATTTTGACGACAGTTTGCTCTAATTTTCTTGGTTGTTTTGAGTAGTTTTAATCAGGTATTGTTGTCGTTAGAGACTTTTTCTACCTCGTCTGGTAATATTGTTTTCAGTCATTAAGCGCACACGATCTTAGTACGCGTTGCTGCTAACAGAGGACAACCATGATTTGCGCCCACTACTTGCCTTGAGGAGCCAGCCAACTGATTGACTAACTGTTCCATGAGCTTCTACTACCACAACCCCTTCCTGAGGCGATCGACTTCGATGGGATTCCATGAGGTTCGATCTAAGCCACCATTCCATGAGGTTCCATTTCCATGACCTTCGATCACCTTCCATCGCCTCAACTATATAACCACCACCTGCCTCCCACTAGGCAATCCTTAATTCAAAACAAACAATCATGAGCAAAGCTGTTGGTATTGATTTGGGAACGACCTACTCGTGTGTGGCTCGCTTCGCCAACGACAGATGTGACATTATTGCCAACGACCAAGGGAACAGAACCACCCCTTCGTTCGTGGCTTTCACCGATACTGAGAGATTGATTGGTGATGCTGCTAAGAACCAGGCAGCGATGAACCCGGCCAATACCGTGTTCGATGCGAAACGGTTGATTGGTCGCAAGTTCAACGACCCTGAGGTTCAAAACGATATGAAGCACTTCCCGTTTAAGGTGGTCGACAAGCTGGGGAAGCCTGCTATCCAAGTCGAATACAAGGGTGAAACTAAAGTGTTTTCTCCTGAAGAAATCTCCTCAATGGTATTGGGGAAGATGAAGGAGACCGCTGAAGCCTTTATCGGCCTGAAAGTGACTGACGCTGTGGTCACGGTACCTGCCTATTTCAATGACTCGCAAAGACAAGCCACTAAGGATGCCGGTCTCATTGCTGGTCTTAATGTGTTGAGAATCATTAACGAACCTACGGCGGCTGCTATTGCCTACGGTTTGGACAAGAAGGGCAACACCAAGGGTGAACAGAACGTGTTGATCTTTGACCTTGGTGGTGGTACTTTCGATGTGTCGCTCTTAGCCATTGAAGACGGTATCTTCGAAGTCAAGGCTACTGCTGGTGACACCCACTTGGGTGGTGAAGACTTCGACAACCGCTTGGTCAACCACTTCATCCAAGAGTTCAAGCGCAAGACCGGCAAGGACATCACTGGCAACCAGAGAGCGTTGAGAAGATTGAGAACCGCCTGTGAACGGGCCAAGAGAACCTTATCTTCGTCGGCTCAGACTTCAATCGAGATTGACTCGTTGTACGAAGGCATCGACTTCTACACCTCGATCACCAGAGCCAGATTCGAAGAATTGTGTGGTGACTTGTTCAGAGCTACCATGGACCCGGTGGAAAAGGTGTTGAAGGATGCCAAGATTGACAAGTCGCAAGTGAACGAAATCGTGCTTGTTGGTGGTTCCACCAGAATCCCTAAGATCCAAAAGTTGGTTTCTGACTTCTTCAACGGCAAGGAACCCAACAAGTCGATCAACCCCGATGAGGCTGTGGCCTATGGTGCCGCTGTGCAAGCTGCCATCTTGACTGGTGACACCTCGTCGCTGACCCAAGACTTGTTGTTGTTGGATGTGGCTCCTTTGTCTCTCGGTATTGAAACTGCCGGTGGTATCATGACCACTTTGATCCCGAGAAACTCCACCATCCCCACGAAGAAGACGGAGACCTTCTCCACTTACGCCGACAACCAACCCGGTGTGTTGATCCAAGTGTTTGAAGGTGAAAGAACCAAGACCAAGGACAACAACTTGCTTGGTAAGTTCGAATTGTCGGGTATTCCTCCTGCCCCTAGAGGTGTGCCTCAAATTGAAGTCACTTTCGATTTGGACGCCAACGGGATCTTGAACGTGTCTGCCTTGGAAAAGGGTACTGGTAAGACTCAAAAGATTACCATCACCAACGACAAGGGCAGACTCTCACAAGAGGATATCGAACGCATGGTGGCTGAAGCTGAGAAGTACAAGGAAGAAGATGAAGCTGAAGCTGCTAGAGTTGGTGCCAAGAACGGTCTTGAATCCTACGCCTACTCGTTGAAGAACTCCATCAACGGTGACTTGAAGGACAAGATTGATGCTGGCGACAAGCTGACTCTTGAAAAGGCTATTGACGAGACCATCTCGTGGTTGGACGGTGCTCAAGCTGCCACCAAGGAAGAATACGCCGATCGTCAAAAGGAATTGGAACTGGTGGCCAACCCCATCATGTCTAAGGTCTACGGTGGTGCTGCTGGAGGCATGCCTGGTGCTGATGCCTCCGCTGGCGCTGCTGGCTCCGCTGGAGCTGAAGGTCCCTCGGTCGAAGAAGTCGACTAAACATGTATATAATGACAATAATATAACGAGATGAAAGAATAAAGCTGTAGATATTCGATTAAAAAGACAAACTGCCTCTCGATTTTCATTACCGGTATTAAATCGATATTGTCACTGGTATGTCTTAAACGATGTGATTGATCATTGCTTTATGTAATGTCGCTATCGAACCGATGGTCAGTCCCAGTCCTCCAATGTTTCCATTGACTGATGAGCTTACTAATAGGCAAATGTTCACGGTTACCCCAAAACATATCAGAATTGAGCCAGCTTTCTCGCTGCAAAGTTTTCTGTCGTTGAATTATGTTATACTCGATCAATGACCAAACTTGGATTTTCACTATTATTTCAAGCAGATGATCCAAAGGGATATAACCATGTTTAGAATGGAAAATCACGTACATGGAGCCTTTCTGTGGATATGTGTAGACATCATAGCGGCATTGAACCTTGCTCCTTTTGTAACCTTGTTCGTTGAGCCGCTTGAAGCAAATTATCCCCGGAACCTTCTGCAGCATCTTCACCCGATTTCTGAAAGGGCGAGTTGCGTTAACTACGTGAAGCTCGTCCACACTTTCGGGAACATAGCTCTTTGCTTCAAACGTGTACCCCTTGTCATCAATGATTTTGAGCAATCCAGACCCTTTGGCAGTGATGGTTCCCCGAGGAACGACAATTTGATTGGCTTTCTCTTGATGAAAATCACTCAATAACTGCTGTTGTATTGTACAAGAACAAAAATAATTTGTGGCTATAATAGCCATTGGACTAACTGCCTCAATTGGTTTGAGTAGAGCGCAACCTAAAAATTTCTCACTCTAAGCAATATTTTGTCTGCAAGTATGGATGAATGTTGCTCCACTGGCTCGATTGAAGAACAGACCAATTAAATTATTGACCCAGTCTTACTGATAACTCTCATAGTGTCATCAATATCGTCAAAGGGGTAGTCAAGGTATTGCTCAAACTCTTTACGTATGATTTGTTTGAGTTTCCCCTTGAACAGCGAGCAATTGATTGGGATTTTATTGTCAAAAAAAGGTAAAATTTCTTCAACAAAATCCCGAATCTGACCTTCAGCAAAAGAAGTGTTGTGGGTTGTAATCCAATGATGTCTTACCTCTGCAACTTTACTTAGGATCTTCTGAAAGTCTTTGTGATATACCTTCACATCACAAAATGAGTCAAGTAGAGCGGTGGCAATGAATGTAGGTTCCAAATACTCCGAATTTAGATAAAGACACTTGAGTTTATCCTCGACATTGACGTTTCTCGGATCATCTGTACACACCTTTTATAAACATTCATAGAATCTTTCCATATAGATAACCGCATTCAGTTGTGCGGACAAGGCAAGATCAATATGTGTATCCAAACTAGGATCCAGTCTGGAAACAATTTTCATTAGATCGAATCAAAATTGGCGTAGGTGCCACTAGCGTCTGCGTTAATCGCAACAAACCTGAGGCTGACATTCTTGGAATTAGTTGCACGAAGAATAGACAACAACGACCTCTTTATCTCATGATGATGCTTTGATGGCGTAGACTCTGTGTCTCCAATCGATGGCTTTGACGTATTTGACATCAATGAGATAGCGATCTTGGATGTTGACGGAAGTCGCGTGACCTTGAGTGTGCAGACCATTGCCATCAACTTTGGCTGTGGTAAGTCTAACATCAGCGTTGCACATGACAACGGGCATTATTAGAGGACACCAAGAGTCGATGCAAAAACGCGGACGGCAACGGCTTGGGAATCACATCAGCTAGTTAGTGGCTTATCTGGAAATTAACTTCAATTACTCAGGCCAGGCTTTAATTGTACAATCGCGTCGTTGCTACAACCTGAGTTGAGTATGTTGAGAATTCATAATGTCCAAGACTTCAACATATTCGTACTGCTCTTGAAAGCAGTATGATGCGTGCGACTTTCAGAAGCAATCCAATCATAAACCTCGGACGTGCTGCACTCATTGGCAAGTCCTTGGTAGACTGCTTGAATAAGTGTGATCTGCTTGATAATAACTTTGCCTTAACTCCATACTTGATTCATGTGGCATGTACATGAAGTCTTGCCGAAACCCCTTAGTTTAGGGACTCACTCCCAACTCAGACCTGGGTGATCGGCTTCTACAAACCCAGAATGTTAGCCGTAGTTATGGCCTAATTAATTAAACACTAAATATCGAACTGCAAAGGGTAAAGTGCAGGGTTGGCTCCGAGGTCGGCTATGATCCAATGTGATTAAATGAAACTAAAGTCAACAAGGTTTGAGAGCGTTGAACTAAAAATACTTTGAAGTTTTAGCTGTTTGCGAGCTGTGCGCTCTGTGAATTTTGGATGTTATGGTGTAGAAAATGTACCTTTTTGATTCAGAAAACGCCCTCTCTGTTATCACGCACATAAATCGCCCCCAATCATGCGAGACAATATGCAATCCTGTATATGGTACGCACACTCCTGCAAGCTGCTTCAGCATCCAAGAGCTCTCATCAACTATGATTTGACACTCCCTTGGACCATGATTATTCACAAAAACCTGGCTACTGCTTAGAATAGATTTTAATAGCGCTGCTCAGCTTCACTTTGAACTCGGTGATCGGTACTGGATCTGAGCCCTCGTTCATCGAGCTTATCGAAGAGATAGTACATTTAATCTTAAAGCTTTTCAAGAATAATTCTTGGGCCTTCGACCAAAGTTTATTCCATAAGTTCGTGAATTTTGTCTTACGTATTCCTGATGCAAACACAACGACAGCTGCAACTGTGATTGTCAACTTTTGATGCAAATTTCCCTGTAATGTCTTGCACGTCATGGAGTGTAGTACATCGCAAGTGTCCAGCGACTTCGCTGATGTTGCCGCGTGTGCCATTATGACGTACGCCACTGATTAGGATACACCTGCTACCATGAAAAAAAAAAAAATAAATCGACTTGTACTTGTTAATGGTGGTTCACCAATGAGAAGTGAGGCATGGTTGTCTTTCCTAGAGGAAGGAGTTTATAAAAACTTATCAAAAGCATTGGTTGATGTTTTGAATTCAATGCGACCGTCCCCAGTTCTGAATTCGGAACCCTCTGCTTCAAACCCTAATGAGAGCTCATCATCAGTACGTTCCCGAGCCATGAAAATTCCTAAAGCTGAAGGCCTGAAGGAAAGTCCAGGCAAAAATGATGAAAAGCAAACTGAATTATCACAAAACGAGCGTGCTACTACAGACACCAGCAATTTTTCTTCAAGCACTTTCCACGAGTGTGTCTTCAACATCACCACAGCTTACTTCATTAGCGGTGATGATCGCCGGTTGGTTCTACCAGAGAATACCAAAAGGGGTTCTTCCGGTGTTTGAGTAAGTATCAAAATACGTTTTTGTTGTAAGCCTTCAGAGCTTAGAAAAAGAACCAGGAATATATGTACAAGGGTAACAGTACTATTATTGTGAACCTAACCGTTTTACCATCCATATTGTCACGCCTTTTCCATAGTGAGATTGCCAAAGTTATTGGGGTAATTTGAAAGAACATACTTGACCATGGAAGTATGGCATCAGAGTTTGATCGATGTGTGATTTGAAAACGACAACCATGAAGCAGGAGAAGAACTGTTCAATAAGCTTGCTGGTGTAAATTTCACCTCTGGGCACCCAAAAATTTTCAAACAATGACGTTTCGCTTTTTTTTTTCGCTTGTTCTTATGGCGCTGCATGAACTTGCTCACAATGTGTAGCCAATATCATACGACAAAGCATGTGGTATATTTTTTTTTTTTCCATAAACTTGCATTAGTATCTATCTATCGTCTGTAAAAATAACGTATAAAGTATGAACGTCTGAGCTAAGGTAGTGAGAGCCAGGAACCCACGTGGATGACCAGGTGACCTTGGTTTCGTAAACAAGTCTCTTATCTTTACCCCTGATCATCCTTGCTTTTTTTTTTATCTATAAGTATGCATTAATATCTACCTGTAAAAAACGGTTGTAGAAGACTCTAAGAGCCACCTACCGCCGTGAAAAAAACAGATAAGATATCTGCGAGTTGAGGAAGCAAGAACAAACTGCAAACCTCTGAGAGAGTAATAACTGAAGTAGGGTGCTCAAGCAAAAGGGGGAATGTGACCCGTAGCCACAGGGTATCGAACCCTGATCTCTCCTTTTGGGATTATGTTAGCCAATTACACCATAGCCGTGGGTGATTCGAGCCAGCTGGTCTAACCTCCGTGGGATCTAAGGTAAATTTCTGACGGAGATAGGATAGATCGGATCCGGATTCCTAGGTATAAATGTAGACGGTTGGTGTCAGAGATGCAGAGGTGGAGAAGCTCAAGGAACTCGCCGATGAGTTCGGGTTCGGAACGGCAAAGTATATCATGGATGCCGACGCGGACCAACTAGCTGCGGGAGACGACAAATCAATGCCTTCGCATGAAGCTGCAGCTAAAAGCGAACTCGTCTGATTGGTTAAAGAAGATCACTGTAAAAATTATATAAGTATTCCGGTGCGGAATATTATCCTCACCGGTCGTCTAATAGATAACAGCGATGAACTCTGGTCAAGGAGCGCCCGAATGGGCCGGATTTCTCAAGCATATATTGGATGAGAATACCAATAACATGAGGGCCATTCAAGAGATGATCCACGAGAATAACAAGAATATGCAAGCTGTTACTGAAGCTTTGGGCGCGCTAACTATGTATACGGCCTCAGGAGGAGGTCAAGTTGGCGGCGGCCGGACAGTTGGCTCAGTGTAGGGTCAATCCACTCACAGACTAGTAAGCGAAGTCGGCAGTTTCCTTACTAGCCCAAGTTGTGTCACCAGATATACGACAAAGCAAAATCTGCCCGCGTGGCCCAATGGTTAAGGCGCTCGACTTCTAATCGAGCGATTGTGGGTTCGAATCCCGCCGTGGGTTTGTTTTTTTGCTTACCAAACTACTTCAGCGATTTGAGCATTGATGGTACTAGTCTTTTACATTTGTTTATCTGGTTTCTGTGGTCTTTTTTTCAACCCGCACTTTGTTAGCTTTTTGTAACAAAAAGAAAAAAGAGTTCAGAGAGCATATTCGTATTACATGGAAATTTTTATGTTGGGCTCATTAACATATGATGTTAACGGCAACAATGTTTCAAAAGCTACTAAACCCAGATCTGTTACTTGGTATCGTACAGTATTATATACTATGATGGCATTGTTTAATCATCATAGGAAGCAAATCCCGTGGGAACACTTATGTGAGGAGCGTAAGCAAATAAATCGTAGCCACAGCTGCTCTTCCACTAGCGTAAAATGGACCCAGCTGTCTCATCCATGGCTGTCTTCACCTGATTGCCGAGTGCCACATTTTAAAGTTCGCCCTGAGGACTGGAGTCACACACCTGCTACCAGAGAGACCACGAGGGTCTCCAGCAGAGGGCACACCGACTTCAATGCGACACAACAGAGTGTAGGCACCGTCGAATCGTGTCAACTACAGCCGTGTCAGAGGCAACCAAGCCACCATACTCTAGTGGAGAAGTAGCCATGACCAAGCTTGAAAGTGTGAAGAGATAATAGCGGGACAGGCTCGATATTTATGCTGTTCTGCAAGACACTCGGGGAAAAATGTTCAGGTTGACGACAAAGACCCAAGCGGCAAAGGCGGGCCCAGCATTCCGCGTCGCCATTGTTTCTCATTGTTGTCTCGTCAACAGCCCCGCCAAAATTGAGAGAATTGTCCAGCATTCCCCAACCGCGCGATCCTTCGTCGTGAAGGGGTAGCAACGGCGACAGTAGGAAGATTCAATCGAGATCCTTAACGCACGAATACGACTGGTGGCAAACAAGAAACAACTGCACCACAACATAGGGTGTCCTCATACAGCCCAACCTTCATAATCACGCCAGTGGCTTTAGTTGGTGGAGTAAAGAGTTGATTCCAATGGATGATTAGCGGTATGTTTCCCTCGAAGACCTGAAAACCGAGTGGGAAATCGACTTAAGCCACGAAGTGACCCCCTCGGTTTGTCGGCGTTTGTCGATGGGTACTCAGTAGTGCACTGATATTGTGATCTCCAAGGCCCTCTATGAATCTCTCGGTCAGAAGAATTATATTAGACAATTGAACCTGTTCCTATCAGTTCATTCGCCCTTAGGCATCATCAACAACATAAGCAGCGTTGTAGGAGTCAATGCCACGCAATCGCACTGGGTCAAAGTCAATTAGTACACAATCATGGGAACTCAGCTCAATTCGTCATTCATCAAAGATCCAAGTCGCTATGAAAACACGGCTTTCACTTGGGTGCACTAACGGCGATTCCCGACGAGTTAGACCTCGAAGTGGATTGCCATTATTGAACGCCTCCCCGTCATATTCTGTTGAGGGTACCCCTAATTGGATCAAGCCATTACCTCAAAATAGAAATTACCGCTCACTTTCATATCCCAGTCATTCAAGCTCTTTCCAATAGCATATAGTAACGGTCAATCTTTAGTTACCCCATCTCGCTCCAACACTAACCTCTCTCTTCCCATCTCGCTTTCCCCATGGTAGTACCCCTGGGATCCGGGGTTCACTCCACTGTGTGATGCGCGCACTGGCTTCACCCGAGAGCGCCGGTTCCGGCATTACGAGCGGTGCGTGCGGCGGCGATGCCGACGCTAACCGAGCCGCCGGCGATGACCTCCACATATAAGGTGCACGCCACGCTCACGAGTACTTGAGTCATCCCATTCTGCTTATACAACCATATCACGATGACCCAAACACTGGTATTTGCTTCCCTCGAAACAGAGCCCGCTGACCCCATCATCCAGGTGATGCAGGCCTACGCTGCCGATGCTGACCCCAATAAGATCGACGTGCTGATTGGGGTTTACTTTGATGAAAACGGCAAGTTTGTCACCTACCCTTCAGTGGCTAAGGCCAAAGTGAAGCTCGCTCAAAATGACCCTGGCCACAACTACCACACGATGAAAGGGGTCCCTGAATTTGTGGCTGGTGCTCGTGAAGTGATCTTTGGTAAGGACAGACTCCAACCGAACCGCATTGCTTCGCAACAGGCGATCCTGGGGCTGGGGGCGTTGCACCTGGCGTTCAACGTCATCACCAAGCAAATGCAGCGGAAACAGTTCTACGTGGGCGTTCCCACTTGGGGTAACTATTTCCTGATGATCTCTCATGTTGGGGGTAACCCGCAGAGCTACCAGTACTACGACGATAAGGCTCACCAAGTCGCCTTCTCCGTTATCGAAGAAACGATGAAACAAGCGGAACTGGGGGCGGTTTTCGTTATGCAAGCCTGTTGCCATAACCCTACGGGAGCTGACTTGACTCAGGAACAATGGCAAACTGTGGCTAAGCTCGCTAAGGAGCGCAATTTGCTCCTCGTCATCGATATCGCCTACCAGGGGTTCCTGAGTGGCAGCACTGAGACTGACGCTTGGCCCGTGCGCTACTTGTTTGACCAAGGGCTCGAGTTCTTTGTGTGCCAGCTGTTCCTGAAGAACATGGGTTTATACGGCGAGAGAGTCGGCTGTGTCCACGCCGTCGCCGCGACCCCTGCCGATGCCGCCGCCATCGAGCTGAATCTCATCGTCAACTTCCGTAGCGAGTGCCTGTTTGCTCCCGCTTGGGGGGCTCGCGTAGCCGCTACTATCTTCGGTGACGAACAGTTGAAGAAGGAATGGGCTGACGACGTCGCTGCCATCACTAACAGACTCCACGGAGTTAGACAACAAATTTTGGAGTTGTTGACCACCAAGTACAAGACCCCGGGCTACTGGGACCACGTCACCCGCCAGCACGGATTGTTCTGGCACCTGGGGCTCGAGCCGAAGCATATCGAGCGGCTCAGAACTGAGCACCACGTGTACGCCGTGCCCACTGGTAGAGTGAACGTGGCGGGGCTTAACGAAAACAATGTTGAGTGCTTCTGCCGCGCCGTCGACGAAGTGGTGAGACACTTCTTGTAAATAGGGGAGAAATGATATAACGAGCATAGACGAGACTTGATACGTCAAAATTACAACTAAAGATTTATCAGCATCCATTTCGCTTCATATGATCTAAGGTACAAAATTCAAGTAGCCCGTTATAAAGATAAACAGCATACCAATCGTGCTACGGACGGAACTGAAAGATTAGTTTCAGGAGTATATTTACCGGCTGTTTTAAAAATCAGGTGGCTAGTAGTTGATGGTAGCAAAGCCGTTGTCAGCGTTGGCGAGAGTGTTGACCATGATTATAAGTTTGTGAGAATTTTTAATGAGGAAGGCGGTGGTTTTTTTTTACAAGTTTTCCGAGATATACACTTCCAGGCGAATGACTGAGGGAACGCTTTAAGACTTTTATAATGATGGCATCAGTGATTTCGAGGGCAAGATTGAATTGTTCTATACTGTAGAGGAGAGTCTGATCTGCCACTACTTGTATACGATTGTGCGTCTCTATGATCTTGTGGTTATCGGTTGGAGCCGCCATCGCTCGCGATATATTTCGCCACCTTGACCAGTCAAAAATCCCCGCTCAAAGTGGCTTAACAAATTAGATCAATCTGCTATATGTCAACTCAGAAACAATGCTAACGATTAGTACTCGTGGCCTCTCTACATGTACCCCAGATCAAAAACCTGCGATTATGTAAGGCTGCATGCGTCGAACGAAAGTAATTGAAAGCTAGCATCGATTCAAGGATCTGTACCGAGTAATACAACAAATCAAGCTTGATTATATCATGATAAGTCGACTTGGGATTTCATTGCCAGATCAAAAACCTACAACTGAAAAGAAGCTACTTCCAATACATTTAAAATCGTCATCATTATCTTCATGGTGATATGCTCCGCGTTTGAGAAAACCCAGCTTGAGCTCACAGACACGACTCGAATCACCTTCCACCCCCAGTGATACCAGCGTTGGTACTGGCGGTGCCGGGGTGAAAACCATCCTGTTCAGGGGGTTGCTTCTGGCTCTGGGTGTGGGGACGTTGTTACCTTGTTGTCACCTCGTAATTAGGAATATTGAAGTTTGTCTACCGATAATCGTAAAGCCCCGAAACACACTCTGCATGCCGCCTTCTAGAGCGCCGGCGCTGGACCGCCATTGTGTCGACCAGCGACGCCATGTAGGCCATGCCGAGCCCTGCACTTCAACTTGACAGTTCAACGTTGCAATATCTTCTCCATTAGTGGCAGAGTAATTAAAGTGGAGGTCCAGTGTGCCTGTTAACCACATCATGTTAAGTTAATCTGATTTAATTTATCATCTGTGGTTTCGTTTCTGTGACGATTGTTGTCATAAGAATCGAATGGAGTTCACGCCTACTTGTTTATGAAAGAATCTAGGAACTCACAAAGGCTCACTTTCATTTATGGCAGCATCACCAAAGACAAAGCCGGGAGGACATCCAACAACTTGACTGGATTGTTTTCACTACAATTTCGTTTAGTATAGTAGTCTTTGCGGATGTAAATGAAGACCGTATATATTAAAACCGTACCTAACGAAAAAAGGAGTCGCTCACGCTAGAAATAGGGAGGCGGACCCCATGGCGATATAAAAAAAAGATAGTGTGAATGGTCCCTATAATAAACCGGGGACGGGGGAAAGAAGATATGATAATGAACGAGGGGGGTGCTCGGGGACAGGTAAGTAAAATCGTGAAATCGTAGGACCAATGGGCCAAATGCATCCACACCGTCACAAGTCCTTGCGGTGGTGAATTTTCTTCAAATGGGCCTTCAAGTTATCCTTACGATTGAATCGTTTGTTGCACAGCGGTTCGTCGCAGACAAACGGCTTTTCCAGCGAGTGCAGCTTCAAATGGCGCTTGACGTGCTCCGGTCGCTGGAATCTCAGGTCGCAGATGGGGCACTTGTGCTTCTTCTTGGGGTCAGCTTTGTCCAGCTTATCCTGGCGGTTCAGCTTCACGATGGGGATGTCAATGTTGAAGTCGGGCGCCATGAGCGCCAGCGCCACCAGGCGGTGCATGTCGGCAGTTACTACCGGCACCACTGGCGGCGTCGGAGCGCTGGTGCCGGCGGAGACCGCCTGAGGCTGGTGGGCGTGGGTCAGAATGTTAGGGGCGCTTTGAGCTGGCCGCTGCGGCGCCGAAAGCCCCATCTGTTGGTGGGTAGGCTGGTGGCTCGGTTGCTGGCTGAGCGGCTGGCTCGTCGTCCACCACTCCTGGCTACCGACACTCAGGTGGTGGCTAGGAGGAAGCGAGGGGGGAAACTCGCCGTCGCCAAGGGGGAAGTCACCGTACATGTCCAGCACCTGGCTCACCTGGCTGGCGATCAGGTTCTGGAGCAGCGCCTGCGAACCCCGCGCCGCCGGCGGCTGTTTGCGGTAGTACAGCGACATGATTTGCGGTTGCGGATAGCCGTAATCCGGATTCGACAGCGATGGCGGCACCATCTGGTTGTCTTCGTAGTGTTCCTGAATCGGCGGAAACGGATACAGTTCCGGCGGTGCTCCTGGCGGTGCTCCCGGCGGCGCTCCGTGTGCCGATGTGGGCGCCGGCGCGTACGCCTGGGGCGTCATTTGCGGGAGACTAGAGAACAGCGAGTTCATCAGCGTCTGCAGCGAATTGGCGGTGGAGAACGTTGCCATTGGCGGTAACAAACCCGTGAGCTCGTCGCTGCTCTCGTACGGCTTAACGTCGTCAAAATCAAACTGGCCTAGGAGGTCTACCGGCGGCTTGGGGCGCATCAGCGGGTAGCGGGCGTGCGCTTGAGCGTGCGCCTGAGCGTGCGCCTGAGTCTGAGCTTGAACCTGTTGTTGCACTTGATTCACTTGATGGTCAAAGTGGATGGGCAGGGCGTCGCCAAAAAACATCCCTGGCGTCAGCAGCGCCAGGAAATCGTCGACGCCAGGCGCGATCAGCGCCACCAGCGCCAGTCCCGGTGGGTTCACCAACGAGAGAGGCTGCTGGGGCCGCGGGTGTTTCAGCGAAATCAGCGAGTACAGCTTGGCTTTCTTCAACTGCTTGAACGCGTCGTCGTCCTGGTCCTCAATCTTGATCAGCTCCAAGGTATCGGTGCGATTCAACGGGTACGGCGGCGGCGGCTGCGTCGCTGGCAGATATAACGGGCGCGCCTGGAACAGCGGCGGCGCCCCCAAGTTCAGCGTCGGTGTCGGCAACGGCGTCACCTCGTCGGTGGCGCTACCGCTAAGCTGAGGCTGCAGGGGCAGGAACGGTACTTGCGGCATTGTCGGCGTGGCTAGCTGCTGATTTAAGTCGACGGAGAGCCTCAGAAGCGAGCGCAGGTGGTTGCGGTGCGGGCCCAGCTTCTGGATCTTGGCGCCCTGGGTGCCGTTAGCCAAGTTTACCGGCAGCATTCGCATTAACGCCGTAGGAGTGGTGGTCATCGGGTTCAGCACCAGTTTGCGCAGCGCTCTTCTGGGAGTGACGGCGGGGGGCGGCTGCGGGAGGTGCAGCAGCAGCGCCAGCATCGCCTGGGTCAGCGCCAGCAGGTCGCCGCAGAAACTCAGGTTGGCCAGCGGGGGCGCGTGCGGGGGCTGCCCCACCATCATCGCCGGGAACGGCTCGCCAAACAGGGCAAACAGGGTGTCGTCGGCGGGGAAGAGGTCGAACTCGAGCTCGTCGTCGAGTCGGAGCGTCGGCGAGCTCATGCGGTGGGATAGGTTATTGATGGGTATATGGGGAGGGGGGTGGCCACGGCAGGTCAAGGGGAAGGCTGTTGCAGGTATAGGGAGTAACAGACAACCACGGACGACTGCGGTGTGTGGTGAATAGGTCGATCTTTCGTTCACCAGGGCGGGGTTAGGGGAGCAAACACCTTAGGGACCAACGCCAAGGGTAATACACGATAATAGGTCAATCGGTCACGGGATCAAGCCCAAGCGTTCTCTCCAGCGAATGGGGGGTACGGTTTGTCGAGGCGGTAACACGACACGTCCAGTCGGCGCTGGGTTGGAGGCGAGAGCTCTTGTCGAGGGGAGGGGGGC